>NW_028324532.1:0-25000 GCF_052110815.1 Crocodylus siamensis | reverse complement strand
GTGCACATATGCATGATTAGAGTCTTGATTTACAACCAATTATCAAACACAGGCACCAGAATTTGTGCCTGTAATTGTTTGTGTGCAAAATTTATGCTGTATATATACATAAATACCAGGCTGCGTCCACAGTCAAGTACTTTGACATTTAGAACGTAGTTCTGGGAGGGCCCCCTTGAGTCGTTAAGTCCAGTCCCGTGCAATCATAGGTGACTTTTTAAAAAGTCTTATGTCCAAAAGGGTCCACAAGAAGATCCGGGCAACCTGCTTCTACACGCTACAAGCCACAAAGTACTTTCTGCCACCCTATTACAGACTCAGGATCTCTAGTGCAAAAAAATCATGGGCCTTTAAAACCAAGAAAGTGTCGCCTATTGGAAGGCAAACTTGGGAACATTAGGTGACCTGTAGCCACCTTCGATCATTCATGCTTCTCAAGACTGCCCATCCTGAAATCAAGCAACCCACAGTAGTAATGATACGTCTGAGACCAAAGGCAAAGGTCTTTTGCCACAGACAAAGGTGTAAGTAACAATGCAGTTGGGGACCTGCGACACCTGGGGGCAGCAACGATTTCTGGCTGCCGCTGTGCTGCTGGTGTGATTGCACAGTTGCAGAGGCAGTGTTTTTTTCAGCCCTCCCCATCTTCCTCCACCTCCCCACAAGTCACTACCTGGGATGACATCCAGAACCAGTTAAGCTGCTAGGCACAGTGTGTTAGCAGACAAGGATGTGTACATTGCACATTGTGAAGGGGTGGGTTCCCTCTTCAAAGTTCATTTCTTAAGGGAGTTAGCTTTTCCCATGCCCTGGCAAAATGCTTCCCAGGACAAGTTGACTGAATTTCAGTCTCAGTCCCTTCTGTTCCTTTCTGTGCTCGCTTTCTGGAGACGTCCCTGTGATCTGAATTTAATTTTAAAGTCCCTTTCCCTGAGCTTCATACTAGAAACCTGATGATAAGAGTGACTTTAGGATTGATGATTCATATTACAGTAAATTCTACAGGTCTCATTCAAGGCCAGGCTGTCACTGTGGAGGTGTTTTACTCACCCAAGAAGGAGCAGTGTACAACATGAGTATCTCATCTTCACCCTGTCATGGCACAGAGCTACTGCTTACTAGCTGCTCAAATGAATTGACTCACGTGTTCTGGCTCTCAGTTAATGTGTTACTCAGGAAACATCTACAGTGCTTTGAATGGCTCTCTCTTTGGTCAGCTATCGTTCCTCATATTCTTTTGGTCAGTTTGGCACAATACTGTGGGCCTTGTATCCAAAGACAATCAAGTGACAGGCCACATTTCAAAGCAAGCAACATTCAAAGGCAGCCCAAGCTCCATTCAGTACCTTAGGGTATGAACAGATGAACAAATTACAGCAACCTAGTGGGGTTGGGGACTTGCTGCAGAGGAGTCGCTATACAGTAACTGTCTATCCACCTGCTTTTATCCTAGGGTACATAGAAGCTAAATCAGGGCAGTTTATCAGTCTGTGAAACAAGACTAAGCTAGTGCAGCACTGTGGGCTAAGAGTAAACAGAGAGACAATTACAGGGACAGAAGAACGGGCCCTGTCTGTCCTGTAAAAGTGTGCTACTAGTGTTTACTCATTTAGTTCTTCATTCAGATTGTAAACTTTTTGGAGCAGGGATTAACTGTTTGCAGTGCCTAACACAGTGGGCTCCTGGTCCATGACTGGGCTTCTTAATGGTTACTGCAATGCGGATGGTGATTTGCTGACAATATACAGGTTGACGAGCTGCAATGGAATCGTTGATATCCATGTTTAAATCCAAATTGGGACCCCAAACAGAACCGGGATCTAAATGTGAGTCCCAGTCCTGGACATTCTTAAACACTTGCCAACCTTACTCAGGATTGTTTTTACTCAGGATTGGGGAGGCTGGCTGCCAGTCTGGAGAGTTCTTCCATTATCACATACCATTATCCTTTATTAATTTTTACTTATAAAGGACTCTTTTATCCTATGGGCAGCATATACAGGCCTTTTCCTTTGATTTTGATTCTGTCTCTGATTTTGGCTACATTCTCACATTGACAGACTAGGATTATGCTCTTGCTTTTAGGAAACTGGATTTTACTGCTCCTTTGCCCCTAATAGCTTTTAATGCCTGAGGTAAACAAGCTATTTTAAAAGCCAAAATAGAATTTGTCCAGGTCCCTGCAGTAAAGGTTTGCAACCTCTCCTGCAATTTCTATTTAAAATTTACCATAGCTTTATTGACTTCCTCTCTGGGACTCCTTAATGTTCAGGCCTTTAAAACGAACCTCATCCTTTGAAGAGAAATGGTTTTTATATGATGAGCTTAATGGCTTTTTGTTGTTGTTGTTCTCTGAAGTTTGACTGGCTTCAGGGAGTATTTCTTACCTGAAATAAAACCACTTTCCTATACAGTGTGGCTTCACCAGGCAAAACACTACAACTTGCGTAGAACCAGTAGACATCGTGCCAGGAAGTAAGGAGGTGCTGTAAGGAGGGGTCCTAGTTACTGGCCCAGATATCTCAGCAAAGATCTGGTGTCTTCTTCTATGACCTGCCAACCCTCCCCCCACCATGTTTATCTCTTTCCTGATACCGGGATAGAGTCAGCCTTCTTGCTGTGCAGGTTCTTACTGGTTGTTTGCTTTTTTTTTTGTGTTGTTGGGGGCGGGGGCGGGTTAAGTCACTGGCATCACAAGACATTGGGTCTTAAAAATTACAGTGGTAGCAACTATTAGCTAGATTACAGTAGCAGCCAGGGGCCCCAACCAGACTGGGGTGTGTTTCTAAGCTTGGTAGAAATATTGGCCTAAATATTGAAAAGGCATTAGTGATGGTGGATGCCCAAGCCAAGTCTATGATTGTCAGGGAAAAGGTCCTTGGCACTTTCTGAAAATCAGACCCCCAAACTTGGACCCTAGGTAAAACAAACAACAAGAAAGGATTTGCATTCTGAGGTTGTCAATCTCTGTCCCCACTGTGCCCTATGCATCATTTACCCCAGAAGTCCTACCAAATCAGAGTGATAACATTTTACCCACACTGTATTAGTGTGAATGGCTGCACAACGCTGGCTAATGGAGAATCAGACCATCAGCTTTCAATAAGGCCAGTAGTACATAAGGGGCCTGATTTTCATTCAAAGAGGGGCCAAATGACACTGCCAAAACAAAGTAGAAGGGTGCTCGCATAAATGACAGATCCTACCGGGGTCACTTGATGTACTCTTTTGACCACCATCGTTACAGTATCCGAGTGTTTCACAGTCTTTAATGTGCTTGTTAGGGCTGTGCAAAATTTCACCCCAGGTTTCATTACGAAGCTGTTTCAATGCGTTTCAGGTTCAGAACAGCCCAGCCTCCTGTCATCTGACAAGCCAATCAGGGCCCCCCGCGCTCCTGCGAGGAGTTGGCAGAGCCCCACAGCCCTCCCGGGAGCGCGGGGGGCCCCAATCGGCCTGCTGGATCACAGGAGGCTGCTGCTGCTGACTGGGACCGGTGCTGGGCACAGCCCACACCCAGCGCTGGGAAGATCGGTGCTGCCACTGGCCCCAGCTGACAGCACCAGCCTCCTGTGATCCGGCAGGCAGATCGGGCCCCCCGCCCCAGGCAGATCGGGCCCGCACACCCTGTGCTGGACTGCTCCCGGGGGCGCGGGCCCCCAATCTGCCCCCCGGATCACAGGAGGCTGGTGCTGCCACCTGGGACCAGCGGCGGCTGGGCCCGGGGCAAATCAGCTCATGTGGGGACCTGCCCCCGCCCCTGGGCCCTGCACCCTCCTCAGGCCTGGGGCATATCAGCTTGTACAGGGACCTGCCGCTGCCCCGATCCCTGGGGCTAGTGGCAGCACCGATCTTCCTGGCGCTGGGTGGGCAAACCGTCGACACAGCATCAAAACAGCAAAACAGTTTCCATGAAACAAAATGGAACAGTGCTTTTGAAATTAAACAAAACTTGATACAAAACACTGTTCCCTCGAAACGGATGTCGAAGCAGAACCGTGCTGTTTCGCACAGCCCTAGTGCTTATCTTCCCAACACTCCTGTGAAGTAGCAAGTGCTGCTATTGCCATTTTACAAATATGGAATAGAGGTACGAGTACATTAAGGGATATGCCCAAGGTTACACAGGAAAGTCTGGGACCTCAAGTCTCCCTAGTGTCTCAAGCCTGAAGCAACCACCAGCCATGAGGAAAAGCACCTTGTGCCTGAAAGCTGGTCTTGTGTCTTTCCCATCCAGAGAGTTAGTCCAATAAAGGATATCACCATATCAATATACTCCTTCACCATTATGGCTACAACAAAATTCCACCCCTACTGCAAGTCTTATAGACTTTCTTTTCTGACTTTTTTGCTTTGTTCCTTTGATCCCATTTTCATTCTTTCTTTCCTCTTATTAACTAAATGTAGCACACATGGGTGACAACTGTTTCCTGCTACCAGAAGTTTGTAGCAGGTTAGCCCCCATCTGAGCTCTTCCACTTTCCCTCTCCAACCCAATGGATAGCACTCCCTGATTACCTGGCTTGTTTTCAGAATGACACACATGCATTTTATTTCACTGCCTATAAAGTCTCTGCATGTTTTCAATCTTCTGCCGGCTCATTTAAAATCTGAGTGCCAGCATGGCTCTCAGATGCACCTGATTACAAGGTATGACATTCATCTGAGACTAACATTAACCTCTATCACCCAGCAGCATACTGTCATAGTGCCACTTGGCAGAGAACATGCAAATGCCATAAATCTTATTTCCCAAGTTAAATGATAGTAAAACTGGAATCATATTCTGCAGCCCTACATGGGCACATTAAGCTCACTATTGCAATAGCATAAGACAGCAATAACTATGATAAAGTAAACAAAGTCATTAAAGATTGACATCAGTGTCATTGAGAGCAGAAGTGGCACTGGGGCTGTGCCTGCTCTTCTTAGCTCTTCATGTTTATAACCAGGTAAGCAAAATGATTCTGAAAAATAAGAGGAGCCCTGACCCATGACATCACCTCAAGCCATCTTCCCAGAGCCGTATGTTCCTATTACAAGTGATAGCTTATTAATATATATCATACTGGTTTGTATGATCTCACTGTGTATTGGTATGGATTACTGCCACTGGAAATGCTGGCTCAGGAAACAGAGTGAGTACTAAATTCTTCTGATGAAGGGGAAGTAAAGGAAAAAAATGCTAAAGTCATGAAACTGAGGTTACAGGCAGGACTACATAGGCACACAAAAAAAAATCACCTCTCCTTGTTTCAGTCTTTTCTTTTTAATAAGGCTTTGGCCTATATGTGCACAAATAAGCTGACTTCTTGCAGCCCCTGGGCTATTAACATGGGAAACTTTTGGTGTAAGGCAGTGTTACTCAAATTTCGGGACCTGCAGTGCAAATGAGTGTTGCAGGGCCAGTCCCTGGTGTGTGAGGTTAGTCCACAGCTATGATCTGGCATGCTGGCCCAGTCGTGTGCACAGCCCCAGTGGGTCCAGCCACTCACCAATCTGGGCCAAATCCGAATCGAATACCGTTTTGCACGCCCCTTTTAGGCAGTAGCCAGGCAGTGCACTCTGCAATATGGTCTAAGACAAGTATGTGTTTGCCTACCTGGGGGAAACTGGGGAAGCTGCTGCATGGAATCCCAGACAAATTGAACTCAATGGGAATTTTGCAATTGATTAATGAAAGCCCCCTTGCTGTTCTACATTTCTCTGAGCCTTTTGCGCCTTCTGATACTTAATAAGAATCTCCCTAAGGAAAAAGCATGGAATCTGGCTCAAGTATATCAGACTAGCATGGCTCCCCCTCACAGATGGATCTGCCCCCCCTCTTCCATCCCCCACCCCTAACGTCCCTTCACTGATTTTTCCCTGTGTCCCCTTTTCTTTACTCACAGCTTCAAAGGCCCCATGTGGAAAGCTCTGAGGACAATGTTCCTTTGTCAGACTGTGAAGTCAGGAGTTTTCAGCCAGCTAATTTGAATATGTTTTATTTTTACAGAGTGACTTTGCTGTCTCTTCTTTATAAATTTTAGTGAAAGTTGTCCCTTAGGGCCTGTGAGTGATCCTCTGGCCAGGATTTACTGCTGAACTTTGCAAAGAAGAAGAACTATGGATGCCTGCTCTAGGTTAACAGTCACAATTCATTGTGATTTACCTCATCAACTCCCGTGTGCCCTGCTATGATCTAAACACCTCATCTCACTGGTCTCACCTCTTAATGCCAGGATACAACATTGTCATTTTGTATTAAAAACTTTGTTTACTGTTTCTGGCCTTCCAGGGATCCCTCCTCTCAAAAGTTTGCTCATGACATCAGCCATCAAATCCCTCAGGAATACAAACCCTCCTGAGTCATTCTTCTTTTGTTCTTTCCAGAGTCTATTTTATCATAGTCATTTGGTTTTCTGCCTTTCCCATTCGACTACGTTTGAATAAGCAGCAAAGCAAGTGTACGGGACCTTCACCTAACGCAGGCGGTATACAGTCCCACTAGGGGGAATGCCTTACTGGACTGGGTGTTGGCTACAGGGGGTGACCTCATAGGGGAGCTGCAGATCCGTGGTCACCTTGGGGACAGTGACCATCAGTCAGTCGAATTCACCATATGGCGTAGGGTGGGAAAGATAACTAGTAGGGTGAAAGTGACTGGCTTTTGGAAGGCTAACTTCAGTGTGCTCAGGAGTTTAGTCAATGACGCACTGCAGGATAGGAATATTGGCAAGATGGGAGTCCAGGAAGGGTGGTCGTTCCTAAAGGAAGAGATCCTTTGGGCGTAGAGGGAGACGATCCCATTGCGAGGGAAAGGAGGCAAAGGGGCCACAAAACCTCCTTCGCTAAGCAGAGGAATCCAGGAAAGCCTAAAGGCAAAAAAAGAGGCACATAGGCAGTGGAAGCAAGGGGAAGCTAACAAGGAGGAGTATATCTGCTTGGCCCGCATTTGCAGGGAGGCAGTTAGAAAGGCCAAAGCGACTACGGAGCCGAGTCTGGCAACAGAAATTAAAGACAACAAAAAGTCATTTATTAGGTATGTAGGGAGTAAAAGAAAGGTGCAGGGCAGCATAGGACCCCTACTGAACAAGCAGGAGCAATCAGTGACAGACAGGGGCGACAAGGCTGAGCTTTTCAATGAGTTTTTTGCCTCCGTGTTCCTGAATGGGGGTCAAGACAAATTTCTGAACGGGTTCTTAGATGGACATCAGAGGGACACCCGCCCACCAACTGTCAACACTGACTTGGTGCAGAGTCACTTGGATGGACTGGATGTGTTCAAGTCAGCATGAGCTGCGTTCAAGTCAGGATGAGCTGCATCCGTAGGTACTCAAGGAATTGGCTGGTGTCATAGCAGAACCACTGGCATGACTGTTTGAGCACTCGTAGCACTCGTGTCAGGTCCCAGAGAACAGGAAAAGGGCCAATGTGGTCCCTATTTTCAAAGAAAGGGAGGAAGAAGGATCCGAGTAATTGTAGGCCAGTTAGTCTCACCTCCATCCTTGGAAAAGTCTTTGAAAAAATTATCAAGGATCATATTTGTGAGAGTCCAGCAGGAAAAATAATGCAGCAGGGCAACCAGCATGGGTTCGTAGCAGGTCGATCATGCCTGACTAATCTGGTTTCTTTTATGACCAGGTCACAAAATGCCCAGATGCAGAGTAGAAGTAGATACCATTTATTTGGATTTTAGAAAGGCCTTCGATGTGGTCTCTCACCCCATTCTAATAAATAAATTAAGAGGCTGTGACTTAGATGTTTACACGGTCTGGTGGCTAGTAAATTGGCTTGGGGGTTGCACCCAGAGAGTGGTGGTGGGACAGGTCAGTATCAAGCTGGAAGGATGTGAGCAGCGGGGTCCTGCAGGGCTCGATCCTCAGACCTGTACTCTTCAATGTCTTCATCAGTGACTTGGATGTGGGAGTAAGGTGTACTTTGTCCAAGTTTGCATATGATACTAAATTGTGGGGTGAAGTGAACACACTGGAGTGTAGAGAACGACTGCAGGTGGACCTGGACAGGTTGGAAAAGTGGGCGGAAAACAATAGGATGCAGTTCAACAAGGACAAATGCAGAATGCTGCACCTAGGGCATAAAAATATCCGGCACACTACCGGCTGGGGAATGATCCTCTCAGCAGCACAGAAGCGGAAAGGGATCTCGGAGTCATAGTGGACTCTAAGATGAGCACGAGTCGTCAGTGTGATGAAATCATCAGCAAAGCTAACCGCACTTTATCATGCATTAGCAGATGCATGACAAATGGATCCAAAGAGGTGATACTTCCCCTCTATGCGGCATGGGTCAGACCACAGTTGGAGTACTGCATCCAGTTTTGGGTGCCATACGTTCAGAAGGATGTGGATAACCTCGAGAGGGTCCAGAGGAGGGCCACTTGTATGGATAAGAGTTTGCAGACCAAGCCCTATGGGGAGAGACTAGGGGACCTGGATCCCTTCAGCCTCCGAAAGAGAAGGCTGAGAGGTGATCTTTTGGCCACCTACAAATTCATTGGAGGGGGTGGGGGGAGTGGCAGCAAGGAATTAGAGATGCCCTGTTCACCAGGGCGCCTCCTGGGGTAACAAGGAACAACGGTCACAAACCGATAGAAAACAGATTTAGGCTGGATATCAGGAAGAACTTCTTCACGATAAGGGTGGCCAGAACTTGGAATGGGCTTCCAAGGGAGGTGGTGCGCTCTCCCACCTTGGGGGTCTTTAAGAGAAGGCTGGATAGGCATCTGGCTGGGGTCATCTGACCCCAGCGCTCTTTCCTGCCTGGGCGGGGGGCGGGGTCGGACTCGATCTGATGAGGTCCCTTCCGACCACAGCGTCTATGAATCTAAAATGGTGATCTCAGAATTGAAGACCGCAACACTTGTGGGAATAATAGGACAAATTCTTTTCTTAGGTCCTGATTCAGCAAAGTGCTTCAATCAATGTAGCAGTGCCTGTGGAAACCAGCAGAGATCTGCCCCTTCTCTTCATTTAGAAAACATTAACTTTGCTTTTGCAATTTCTCATCTGTTTGAGATAAATGCGCATCCTGGCTATTTAATATTACATTCAAGGGTGTGGCATAAATAAGTAGAGAGATAACAATAAGAATTGCCTGCTTCTGTTTGGCTTTAAGTCACGCTTCAAGGTTTAGCTGTCCCATCATTGATTTATCATGAGCCATTGTAGTGTTCTGCTTCTTGCTATGAACTACAACTCATTCCTGGGTGATCCACAGCTTTCACATTTTTTATTCATTTAGAAAAGCAGTCCCTCCTGGAAAGGGCTCATCACAGCAGTCAAAGTTTGTATGGGCCTTATCTCCAGGTGTGGCTGAAGGATGCTGTGCGCTAGCTCTGATGACCTCAGCAGAGCTTATTTGGTGCAAAACTATCTTTCTGCTGAGCCCCAGCATGATGAAGCATTTGGTGAAGTGGTGGTCTGCTGTGAGCTGGTTATTCTATACTTTTCTTTCCAGGGAACTGTGCAGCAGTACCTTGCACTTTCCATGTGTGCCTTTTAAGACCACTCTTTGCAATTTCCCTCCCTCAGTTTCCCTTCATCTCAGGAGCAGACTACTAGGCTCATCGTGTATATAGTGCTAGGCTTTCAGACCTGGTCAAGGAAATTTCTTTGGCTGGAGGGATATAGTGAGCTGAATGCAGTGGATGAATTGCCACACACTCTGCAGTGCTTCTAAGTTCCACCGGTATGGAAGACTCAGAACCTGAATTCAGGTCCGCTTCTTCAACTTTCTAAATCCTTGTCACCTCTTACCACATAATGTGCTGCCCTGGTCTGGAGTAAATGAAGATTTACCCCCTCTAGGGCCTTCCTCTATGATGCCACACTTCTTGCAGTCTCTCTTCTTCCTTCATCCTATGCCAGATGTGGCGAGCTCAGGCAAAGACCCCTCTGTACAAAGAATATTACCCAGGGGAGTCATTCTGCACCTTTCATGGCCCCCTTTTGGGTCTGCAGTATTGGAAAGCGTAGGGACCACGTACATGCCGAGACCTGAAAACACAAACCGGAGACAAGCAGAGCTGCTGTAGCATTTTAGCGTGTTGAATTCAAGCCAAACAGTAATTTTATGAGCAATAATTATTTTTCTACATCAGGGTAGTGCAGGGAGCCCCCAGCTGAGACAGGAGCATCGTTGTGCTATATACTGCGCATGCACACCGGAGTAGGAATTCTTGCACCAACGAGGTTACAATCTTCTCTTCATTCGTTAAGGGAGGCGGCTCACGTGCCAACAACAATGGCTGTTTGTATTTGGTTGCGATGCAGCTTGTATTTAGTTGCTAGTTATGTAAATTTCTAGGCAAATTAGATGCCACCCTTTGGCCTCTGCAAAATTGCCAGCATGGGACTCATTGTCACAAAGTCTGTGTACATCTGTTACAGGGGAAGATTCCTGCCTCTTGTTAGGTGACTGAACAAACCATGACCCTAGTGCTCCTCCTATGTTTAATCCAAGAATGAGACCTTTAAATAGTCACCTTACATATTTTTTCCATGTACATGATCTGCCTGATTGGCCTCTAATGAAAGACGGGTGTTATGTGGGCAATGTACATATGTCTTATTTTACATTTTAAGTACCGGGAGGCAGAATGAATACACCTGTGATAGAGACTTTTTACTTAATGCTCACCTACTGTGCATACAAAATAAATAAGTAGGTAGTTACTGTGGGCTCAGAGGAAGATTGAAAAATGACTAGGCATTTATGTTACCAACTGTTACATGAACAAACAAGAACTTTGTGAGGGGGCATCAATTTTCATACTTCAAGGAAAAAGCAAACCTCTGCGGCATACAATTTTCCCTTTCGTATTTGCTCTCCACCACTGTCAGAGATACGTTCATTAATGTGCTGTAGTTACTGTGCGTTAAGCTTAGTACTTGGTTAACTAAGTACTAAATCAATGCATAGTAACTTGCACTACTGCGCAGTAGTGAAGGTGCATGGCTATTTAGTGACACTTACTGCACAGTAGCGTGTTAGCACAGTTTTTGCCTGGCAAGCTACTACACAGTGTTATTAGGCTACTGCACAGTTATCATCTCATGGAGACGCACCCATAAAGTACTAAACGTAGGGCCTTGTTACACATTCGGCGGTGAGCCGCACGTACCGGTTTAGTGCTAGCTTGCAGTTACGCCTTCAGGTTGAGTGGCACACCTGTGGGAAGTGGCCATGCCTGAATGGAACAGGCTGGGTTATGTGACTCAAGAGATGATCCTGCCCTGGAGTGGCATAACTTTGAGCCACATAACAAGTGTTTTAAGATACTTAAAGGTGTTGACGTGCAGAAAAAAACAGGGGTTAAAAGCTCCAGGAGCCACCTGGAATTAACATGTAACAAGGCCCTTAGATGGACCGGTGGCCTGATATCCACTATGGCAATTCTCACATTCTTAATGAGATTCACTCTCTTGGAACTAATATCCCTGAAATGTCCACTTCATTGGATTTTTGGGGTATTTATTTTCCTGAAACAGTTGGTACTAGCTAGCTGATGATGGAGACAGGGCATTCTGGACTGGCATATACAGCTGCACAAGGTTCTGGACATGAGAAGTCATGCCCAGGATCTCCAGACACACCTATTTGATGTTTATCTGAACCAAATCTACAAATCTTGGTGTGCTTGTCTCCCTGGAGTGTTTGTGAGAGGATTTCTGTATAAATAGAGCAGGCAAGTATTTAAAGTTACGAAGGGATTCAGCCCATGAGGTCAGCTGTTATACATTCCAGACTGACCTCCTTTTGTAGTGTGTCAGGATTCTCACTTCAGTGTGATCAAGGGTTTGGGGTTTTTTCCACTAACATGAGTTTCAGTGGTTGGACCCTGTTAGCGGTGGCCTGTCCAATACTAGCTAAATATGTCATCTTAAACCCGAGTTATTAAATATCTGAGGTGGGTTAGGATTTTTTGCAGCCAAGTTTTAAACCAAATGAAACAGTTAAAGAATTGTTCCTCTCAGCTTATTTACCAAATATTTATGTAGTACAACTGGTTTTCTCTTCATCATATTTGCATCAACGTGGCTACACAAATTCTGCGACCCTTATAGCAAATAAGTTTGTCTAAATATGTAGCATGAAATGCTGGTGAAAGGTTTTGAAGGTAAATTTGACATTCCCTTATTTTCCGAGTGCTCTTAAAATGAGAGTAGTAGCCTCAGTCAATCCAGCTGTAAATGGGTTCCTGGTCATTCAAGCTTGTGTCAAAGATAGCTGAACATGATGCCATGTCACTCCCTATGTGTGGGACTCTTCCTTGACCATGTTAACTCAACGCGGGGACTCCTGAGCAGAATGGGCCTTTGACATTTTGGCACCAGGTACACATAGAAACAGCGCGTGTTTCCTTCTTCCAAAGTAGAGCAACATCCTTGCCCAGTCAGCATTTAGCTCCTTCACAGATTACCCGTGAAGAAGCCAGTCAGTGCCTGTTATCCAGAGGTGCAGCAGGGCAAGTCCACACCTAGAGAAGAAGCCAATGCAAGGAAGCAGCTGCTTTTGCTTTCCCCCCATAAAGACAGTGCCCAGGGCTACAGCCTTGGTTGCCTTCCCTCCCCTCCCCACCCCTGCCTCTGCCTCCCACCCCCTTTAAACTACTGCTGTTACCATCTGTGTGTCATGAACACAAATAATTGCAGGGGCAGGCAATTATTTTGGGCAGAGGGCCACTTACCGAGTTTTGGCAAGCTGGCGAGGGCCGCATGGGTAGCCCCGCCCCTTGACAGGTGCCCCGCCCCCTGGTCGCCATCTTGTGACTGGAAGTCCCGCCCCCTACCCCCTTACTTTTGCCACCACAAGGCCCTCCCCTTGCCCCCAGAAGTACTCCTTTCAGTAAGGGGTTTTGCCATCTCTTTTTAGAAAAATACCAAATTATATTCCAAAAAGCCAACATCTAAATCATTGTGTGGGCGCAGGTGTACGGCGGGGTGTGTGTGGGACTCACCCTATGAACACACGCACACGCACGCGCACCTCTTGGGGAGCCAGGTGGTGCTGGAGCAGTGTGGGGGCAGGAAGGCAGGGAAATGGCTGGGGGTGGGGCATGCATCCTGCTGCCGGCTCCCCCTGGGTTCTACTGCCTCTGGCTCCTGTCATCTTTGACAGGCAGCCAAGAGCAGATACATATTTTCTACATTTTTAAGCGGTCCTGCGGGCCAGACAGAATGGGCCATATTTTGCCCACCCTGGAACTAGTGTCTGCTGGAAACTAGGCTGAGATCACCACATGATTTCCCAAACCCCATGGCAGCCATGATACAGTAAAGACTGTTAGTCAGAAAAAAATCGATCTGAATTCACACCAGTAAATAAAAATTAAAGGCTTCACATCCCACTCATTTAATCCCACAAACTTATTTTAAACGCAGGCCATCTGAGGCTTTTTTTGCAGAAAGTTAGGCTCTTGGGTCTGTATCTAGAGGAATAGGCCCCAATTTCGTGATGCAGTTAAATACATAACTGCGACCACATGAGATCCCAGTGGCTTTGAAGGGAATGTTTATAATAGATTTGTGCTTAATTACCTTGCTGAAGAGGACCCTAAATAACAGGAAAGATGTTCAGAAGTACTGCACTCACTGTGCATTTAAAGGTTTGTTTAGCAGCTCTGAAAACTAGGGGTAATTTAAGGTCTGATCCAAAACCAATGAGCTTCAGATCAGGCCGTTGACATCTGCTACTAAACGACAGCCAGGGATTCATTTGACAAATCAGAATTCTATTGCAATTAAGCATAAGGAATGGGTTTCTTAGTTCACAATTAGATTTGAAAGATTATAGGGGCTTTTGTACTGGTTTTTACCCATTCAGGAAACCCTTTGTAGCAGGCTATCAAGTCACTCACGGCAGGAGCCTGGATCACACTTTTACCGGCTGCTTAAGGGGACATGGATAGCGTATCAGCACCTTTGCTGTTTTTGTCACTTCCCTGTTATTTTCATCAAGTATCATAAGAGGGCACATTGGTCCAGTCAGAAGCTAGAAGCTAGCTTGAAAGGCCTGGATCCTGCTTCTCATTAAACCAAGCCCATTTACTTTGCTTTGACTTACTAACATGGCTGTAAACCAGACTGATACGAAATGCTCCGAGTGCAAATGAAAATGAAGAAGGAAAAGAATGCTCTCTAATGCCTTCCTCACATTACGGCTAGTTTGTTCTTCATGTAAGTAACCCGATACGGGGCTTGTCTATCGTATGGGGACTGTTGCCACTCCAGCTTTACTGGCAGAGCTATGGCAGCAAAACCCTAAGGGAGATGTTAGAAGAGGGCTTTTTCTGCCAGGTAGGCCACACAGCCTCCCAGAATGACACATGCTCTCCCAGCGGTAGCCCACTTTGGTCAGCATTGCTGGGTTTAGGTGGAGGGGGCAGGGGGGCAGAGTTGCTCCTAGCTGACACAGGTAGATTGGCAAACCTTTGTTGTGTTAACCAGGCCTTGATGAAAAAGGAGGAGTTAGCAGGAAACGCATCTCAGTAAGCATTTCCTGGTCAGAGGGACACTGCATTTTGTGTAGAGCATTGCTTTTCAGGTACCCCCAGATCCTTTAGAGAACACAGTCCCGGGCCACAGCCCAGTCTGAGTAGTTAAATTTACTGAGGAAGAGCAATCCAAGTAGAGCAAAGCTCCAGAGTGATCTTCTGTCCAAGCATACTGAGAATGCAGCAGAAAGGGTACAGCACACACTGCCTGGTGACCTCTGCTCTCCCGCTGCTGCAATTATCCCGGCTGTTGAGAGACTCAGCAGAAGAAGGGGCCAATTAGAGTGGATTTAAATTGTCATCCCATTAATAATCCAAGAAGGGTAAATGTAAACAAACCACACATCAGGGGCAATGCGCTAGCAGTAAAGACAGTTTCTAATTTCATGATTATCCATATTATAAATCTCAAGGTGTTTAACAAGGCGCTCCAAGGGAAAGGGAGAGCTGGGGGTGGGGAGAAGATTTAAAAGGAAAGAAACAAAGAAAGAAGTTCAGCATCTAATTGATAAGTGGTGCTCACAAGCCGCTCCGTGCAAGATGAATCACAAACAGCAGGAGCAGGAAAGGACTCCAGTGCTTTGTGGGTCATCAATTAGGCAGCCAGGTCCACCTCAACAGGCTGACTCTAAGGCTCATAGAGCTTTTAATTCAGTAACACTGAACAACATGAAGACCTCCATGAGGGCTGTCTTCCTCTCTCTCATACACGTAGACCCACATACATGCCTTAAACATGCGCATGTACATGTGTATGCATGCGCACCTCTTACGCATACACATACGTGGGTACTTTGGTAATTACAGCATCCGTGCTAATGATAGTTCGTCAGTAGGGAGAGCATGATTTTGTTTCAAGAGTAAGAAGACAAAAGCCCCCAGGCGCCGACACTGAGCATCCTGACAATTATTTAAACTTAGAAAATCAAATCCAGCCAGTTTGCTGCTTCTGCTGAGCAGCAGTCCTACAGACCCAAGCACCGTGGCTGGTATTTCCGTAACCTTTAACCCTCCTCAAACGGCAGGCAAAATCAAAACAACCCCTTTGCTAACGCTATTTTCAAACATGTACACATACCTCTCTGGCCAGTTTAATGAATTTTGCAGCCATTACAAGGCACTTATTTTAATTGCAGTGTAAAGGTCAAGCCTGTTTGCATGGCCCTGTGTTCATGGTGCTGGCATTCTCAGGGTCAGATTTTTCAAGCGCTCAGCACCCATTACTGAGACCAGATTTTCAAAATGATGCTGCTCTGCCTCACACTGCCAAGTTAGAAGGCTGCGCACATAGTTTGTTAATTCATTACCTTTGCCATGCAATAACACTCCTTATGTTAGTCCCTACTGCTTTGTGCAGTTTAGTATTAAAGGCCTCAAACATTGTGGCTTCTACCCTTACTCTTAGGAAGATTGCTGATCTCTATAAAAGTCACTTGGGGCATTGCTGTTGTTCTGAAAATCAGTCTAAGGCCCCTCTACACATTACAGGTGCTGTGCATTAGCTGGTTAATTGCATAATTAACTGAAACCAGCTAGACATGCAAAGTACCTATCCTGCCATAAACAGATCCAACCAGCTACGAAGTTAGACCTCAAAAATACGTACTAACTTTTGAGCTGGTTGGTATCCAGCTGTAATGTGCACATGTAGCAGGGTCTCCCCTGCAGCTGGAAGCCCTGTCAGCTGATTGGGCTCTCAGCTGCAGGGGTCACTATGCCCAGCTGAGCCTGCAACCAAGGGGACTCTCAGCTCCAGCAGCTCTGGACTCGATCCCGGCAGCACCCCGTAGGTCAGCAGTTCCAGACACTGGGTCCTGGCAGCATGCCTCCTGGTGCCGGGACCCAGGTGGGTCGGTGGCTGTGGGGGGCAACCATGGTCTCCCCGCCCTGGGGGTGCATGAAACCCCCAGAGCTGGGAGACCACAGTGGGCTCCCCCTGCACTGGCAATAAGGTGCGTTGAGATCTGATGCGTAATCCCACAATCAAGCCTCCTGCTATGCCCATTATGGTTAACTACAGACCTTTAGCCCATCCCAAACATCTCACCCTAGCTGGGGGTTCAGCTCTCAAGCACACCAGAGAGAGACCTGGAGAGCAGTTGCGGGCAGGCAGGGTGGGTCTCATTTTATGACATTGTGGCATGTGGCATAGGAGCGGAGTGGGCAGAGCCTTCTTGAAAACAGAGCTCCAGAAAGCACTCTCCCTCTCCCAGCCACACACAGCACCCAACTGCAGTGCAGGCTGCCTGGCTCCCTTCTTTGCCATGCCTGCAGCTTGGGCACTTCAACCCCCTTTCAGGCACCATGGAAGGAGAAAATGGGGATGGAGGAGTGGTGGCCCAGCAGGAACCTGTGAGCCACACGTGAACCCTTTGGGGGCTGGATACAGCGTATGGGCCACCAGTTGGACAACCCTGGTGGCTTTAGACAAAAATACTCTGATTTCACAGCACATTGTACAACTTGAGCAAGGAGAACTTGAACTTCATCGCTTTGCCAGGCGATGATGGCTGCACACTTCCACTCAAGGAGATTGCGGAACTGAGTGTCATTGGCGTGGAACCAGTCCTGGCCCTGTCACAGTGTGAACCCAATAATCTGAGCACAGGCATCTTGGACAGTGGACTTGAGTTGCTCCCAGCAACTTGACTTCTTGTGCCTGGATGGAGATGTCATCAGCAGTAGGGACTTGCTCCAGTGCATGATACAACTGGGCCTGGAACTCCTCCCGCTGTCCAAGGTCCTTCAGAGCTGTGACACTCAACTGTCTCTGGGTGACCTTCTGGGTCTTCTGGTGTCTTGGCGCCAGGTGGATGTTCATCACTGAGCGCACAAGTCAGTGGTCTGTCCAGCAGTCTTCAGATCCCTTCATGGCCCTCATGACAAGCACATCCCTCATGTCTCTACCTCAGATGATAATGTAGTCCAAGAGGTCCGACATTGGATGCCTCCACGTGGTCCTGAGCTGGTCTGTCTGGTGGAAGACTGTGTTCTTCACAATCAGGCTATGTTGGGTACATTTGGTCAGGAGCAGGATACTGTTGGCATTGGCCTTCCCCATGCCATTCTTGCCAATAGTTCTGCTCCAGATTTCATGGGCATGCCCAATCCAGGCGTTGAAGCGGCCCAGGAGAATGACCTTGTTGTCCTGGGGATAGAGGCAAGGGTGTTGTCAAGATCAAAGTAGAATCTTTCCTTGACTTCCTCATCAGAGTCCATAGTTGGATGACAGAGGCACATTGGTTTTGGCTGAGGTGCAGGCAAAGGGTCATCAGCCTTTCATTGACACCCAAAGGGAGTTTGGGGAGCACATCAGAGATCTTGTTCCTGATGGCGAAACCAACTCTGTGGGTACGGGGGTCATGGCCTGGTTTCCCTTTCCAGAAAAAGGTGTACCCTCTGCTGACTTCCCTCAGCTGTCCCTCCCCGGTGATCTGGGTTTCACTGAGAGCAGCGATGTCGATCTTGTGCCTCGTTAGCTCCCAAGCCGTGATGGCAGTTCATCTTTCTGGGCGATCACTCCTTGGGTTGTTGATGAGCATTCCCACATTCCAGGTTCTGAAGTTTAGCTTTTTCTTATTTTGACCGCAGGAATGGTGATCCCACTGGGTACAGTTTCCCAGCCAAGAGAGATGGGACAGCCTATTTTTGGGGCACCTTTTCTAGCCCCCTCCCCATCGGGGTGAGCAGAGGGTATCCTAAAAGGGACTGTTCAGTCACGGATGCAGTTGCTGAAGGACACCCGTCCCAACACAGGTGCCCGACGACCATCGTGCATCCACCACCCGTGTGCAGATTCTTGGCTGGGGACCTCCAGGTATCACTGCCCTGCCTGTGTTGTCCATCCTCCGTCACCACAGGGCTTTTGGACCTGATGGAAGCGCATGGCATGTTTAGCATGGGGACTCTGATGTGCAGTTGGGCCCTCACGGTCTTGGCAGTCGGTAGCCAGGTTCAGTGGCATGGTGAACCCATGACGACTGAGGTCACTTCTCCATTGCAACCTTCTTCCGCCTGCTCCGCCATTGAAGACTTCTTGGATCATTCTTTGTTTAGAAACTCCACCTTGACCTTGCCACCATGGGTGGCCCTACCAGGACCATGAGCTCCAGACGGCATCACTCTTGGGGTAATTTGACCATGCAAGCCTCTCCACCACAAGGTGGTGATCCTCGGAGAGGATGCAGGCAGCACCAGGGGAGCATTTAAGCCCAGAGCTGGGGCCAAAAGAGGCAGTCTCTTCCTGTCTGCCACCAGAAAAGGAGTTCCTGCTCAGGGAAGCTGGAACACTGGGTTAAGTATAATTCTTAAAGGGGCAGAAGGCTGTTGTATGTTATTATTACAGAGATTGTAGGGGAGGTGGAGACCTCACTGGTGTCCAGGGGGCCACACGATCGCCCTGAGCCCTGCCAGGGGCAGACTCAAGCCTGGAGTGCTAAGTCAGCCCCAGAGAGTCCAGAGAGTCCAGGGGCCCAGCACCAGTGAAGGCGCATGCACAGAGGAGCTAGGGGCCCAGCATACAGGCACCAGGGGCTCGGTAACTTGCAAACGGACAAGGGAAGCTAGTGCCTTGAAGCCCGGACTTATCTAGTGGGCCTAGCTAGATTGAAGGGGAGGAGGCTGCTGCTTAGCCAGCCGCTCTCCAGCCTGTCCTAAGTGCAAGACTTTGCACTTGTCCTTATTGAACTTCATGAGATTTTTGGTCCAATCCTCCAATTTGTTGAGGTCTCTCCGCATCCTAGCCCTACCATCCAGCATATCTACTACTCCCCACAGCTTGGTGTCTTCTGAAATTTCTATGGCATACTGCATCCTATCTTCCAGATAATTGATGAAGATATTGAACAAACCAGCCCCAGGACTGACTCATGGAGCACTCTTCATCCTTTTTGAGGATCTGGGCCAGTTTGTTGTGGTAGTGGACGACATTCCTCACTGCACTGGAGATTTTGTTGGCATCCTGCCCCTTATGTACTGTTACTTCAGGGACTTAATTTTGATCTGCATCTGCAGCCAGTCGCAATGGTGCCCCCCAAGCCAATGTGTGAGCTGCAATCTGCTCGCAGATCACCTGGTTCTGCCTCTTGCCTTTGGTACTCCTGGCAGTGGTGGCGATGATCCTCTCCTTGCCTCAAATTGCATTGAGGCTCAGCATCTCACCACCACTCCAATTTAATGGTTGATGAAGGTAGGTGCATAATAGCTGTCTGCTTGCACTGCTTGCATGGGGTTGCACCCACTGGGGGCAGGAGGGGACTTGCCCTAGTACTAACAGCACTCCCTGGGCACTAGAGTTTGGGGTGGGGGGGTGGAAGGTTTGTCCACAAAGAGCAGGAGGCGGGCAGGAGGGGACCATGCATCCTGGGGTGCTGGAGGACTGAAAATGGGTCATTTTATCTCTGCGGAGCAGTCGCACATTACTGTAACACGAGCCAGGTAACACAGCTGAAACCTTGCCTGAAGCGGTGTAACTGTAAGATGCCTAGAGGGTGCCTAGCACTAGCTTTCATACTTCAACGTGTGCACACTCCTGTATTAAGAGCTCTTAGTATAGCTTAAGGGTAACATGTAACAACATCCAGGCAGCCCAGGTATCCTGGCTTCTGGCCACACCCCTGCTAGCCAGCCCTCTAATGACAAGAAACGTTATTAACCCCACATGTGGAACTGCTCACAACATATTCTAACTTTAACACCACTTGACATTCTACAGATATTTGGTAGGGCCAAAGTGTAATGTGTAACTTCTCCCTAATATCTGGATACTAGTGTGCCATTTAGTACAGAATAGCTATTGGACTATGCTGCCCAGGAGCCTTGAGGGTGTCTGCATATGGAAAGTGGGGAACAATGCAAGGTGCCTTGTACAAGTTCACTCTGTGGTTGCTGTCTTCTTTTATTAAACACCCACCACAGCTATGTAAGATACCACAGTATTTGGATAGGGGCATTTCAAGCTATAAATGGGATTAAGTTGTTTAACCCTGGGCACAGCTACACTTGCCCCTATGACACCATTGTTGCTGCACTGTCACTTAGTACTTCCATTAGGTTGTAACTCACCCATTAGGAAGTACTAAATGACAGCACAGTAACAGCCATTACTGTGCCATGCCAATTGCGCACGGTTGTTTTTAGCTGCTACATTGCTCTAGCGACATGCAATACTGAGGGAGTGCGTTGCTATGGCAATGTAGCTGCGGCATCATGGTTTGTGCCCCCCCAACACTATGTCGCTTTAGCGCGTTGTTATGGCAACCTGGCGTCTTGTGTAGACACACCCATGGCTAGTCTTGATCACAGGCACAGGACAGAATTTGCTCTTCAGTAAGAAGCAGGGTTACACTCTTCACCTTCCCCTTGACCCTCAGAAATTAATCATCAGATGCTTTTGAAACTGTTAGCAAAATTCTAAGTGAGTTTAGAGGCAAAGTCCCATTTCTAGCAGTAGGACCCTAAATACTGTTGAAAGTCAGTACGATTTAATATCCAAGTCATTAGGTGGGACCATTTGTCTACCTATCAGTCCATTCCCATCACCACAGTTTCTGAGCAACCTACAGGTTACAAATGCCACTGCTTTTATTCCATGTTATTGCAGGTGAAGGGTGCTGGTGTGTCTTGTTCCCTGTGAGTCTTTTCTGGCTATTTGACAGGGCAATATTGAACCTTGTGAATGTGGCAAAAAATGTGATTTCCATATACAGTCTGTTTGGTACAAGGGACAACATTTCTATCAAGGGGAAAACAAATCAAGTTGACATTTCTAATTCTCTTTATACATTTTTTCTTCTCCCTTAAATCTGACCTTGCAACAGACATGGGGAATATATATACCCCCATTGCTACATTTACCTTATAACAAACTGACAAGTGTTTGCAGCTGAAAACATGTCTTCTGGGTCTGTACCACATGTCTGGAGAGGTAAATGGATGGACTTTATATATGGCCAGAAAAGTGCCATGTCATCAGTTGCTGCCACAGGAAGGAAAGAGGGATATTAGGGGTGAAGCTGGGATATTGGGGGTGAAGCTATGAACTAAACCTTCACATCAGTGCTTTAAGATTTAAACCGTCAATACCTTGGAGAAAAAAGGTCAGTTCACTGTAAATTTTCAGCATCATTCTTATTGTAGCCAGAATGAGAATGCGTTGTCTAAATATTACTGCTGGTACATATAGCCTGAGCATAAAAGTAGCCATGGGACACTCTATTCAGCGTAATGATAATCAAGTACATTTTGCTAAAGCTAAGAGTCTGTCTTCACCACATGGTTTGCATGGGTCATGGGCATACGGGTGTGAACACCTGGTGCCCTCAGTGGTTCTGTGATTGTCCATATATACTGGGTGATGTTTGCTCTAATTCTTTCTGCTAACATGCTCCCGGCTTCTTTTAGTCATGCATGTTAACTGCAGGAGAATTAGTCTGTTCTCTGGGGTGAATTGTAGGGAGGACACTGGAGCTCTAGTGAATTTTGCTTATGTCCCCAGTGCAAAGTGGTCATTTTAACAGTCTGAGTTAAACCAGACCATAGGTTGTAACTCACCCTGACAACTAAGCAATGGTAGCCCAGTCTACGGTCTCCAGGCTATGTGGACCTGAGTGTTCAGGGTAAAAGCCAGGTAACAGTCCAGGCTAACTGTGCAGTGAAGTCATACTTTATATAACCTGAGCGTGAAAATCCTCACTACAGGTTTTATTTGAGCAAGCATCAGATAGGTTCTGCTGAACGTATGTATTACTTAAGCATACTCAGTCTTGTTAGAGAGCTTCTGGAGGGGCTGGACGTGTTCAAATCAACGGGTCCAGATGCTCTCCACCCCAGGATGTTGAGGGAGCTAGCAGGGGTTATTGCAGGGCCCTTGGCACGGCTTTATGAGCCCTCGTGGTGCTCGGGCCAGGTGCCAGATGATTGGAAGATAGCCAACGTTGTCCCCAACTATAAAAAAGGGAGGAGGGAGGACTCGGGCAACTATAGGCCCGTCAGTCTTACCTCAATCCTAGGGAAACTCTTTGTGAAGATCATCAAGGAGCACATCTGCGATGGACCGGCTTCAGGGATGATGCTCAAGGGCAACCAACGCGGTTTCACTAGGGGCATGTCATGTCAGACCAACCTGATTGCCTTTTATGATCAGGTCACAAAAGCATTGGATGCAGGTGTCGCCATGGACATAGTCTTTCTGGGCTTCAGCAAGGCCTTTGACGATGGGGTGAAAAGCAAGCTGTTTAAATTTGCTGATGATACCAAAATATGGGGTGAGGTGAGCACGCTAGTAGGGGGGGAAAGACTGCAGCAAGACCTGGACAGGTTACAGGGGTGGGCTAACAAAAACAGGATGCGTTTCAATACTGACAAGTGCAGGGTGCTGCACTTGGGCAGTAGTAACCAGCAGCACACTTATAAGATGGGAAACTCCCTTCTTGAGAGCATGGAGGCAGAAAGGGATCTTGGAGTCATTACTGACTCCAAGATGAACATGGGCCGACAACACGAGGTCACGGTTGGCAGGGCTAACCGGACCTTGTCGTGCATCCACAGGTGCATCTCAAGCAGGGCCAAGGAGGTGATCCTCCCCCTCTATGCGACGCTGGCCAGGCCACAGCTGGAGTACTGCGTCCAGTTCTGGGCGCCCCACTTCAGGAGGGATGTGGACAACATTGAGAGGGTCCAGAGGAGGGCCACCCGCATGATCCAGGGACAACAGGGCAGACCCTACAATGAGAGACTGCGGGACCTGAACCTGTTCAGCCTTCACAAGAGAAGGCTGAGGGGGGACCTGGTGACCGTCTATAAACTCACTAGGGGGGACCAGACGGGTTTGGGAGAGACCTTGTTTCCCCTAGCGCTCCCTGGCATGACAAGGAATAATGGCCACAAGTTGTTGGAGAGGAGGTTTAGATTAGACATCCGTAAAAACTACTTCACAGTCAGGGCGGCTAGGATCTGGAACCGACTTCCAAGGGAAGTGGTGCTGGCTCCTACCCTGGGGGTCTTTAAGAAGAGGCTTGATGCCTACCTGGCTGGAGTCATCTGAGCCCAGTTTTTCTCCTGCCCAGGTGGGGGGTCGGACTTGAAGATCTACAAGATCCCTTCCGACCCGCCTTCTATGGTTCTATGATACCTGAGCATGTGCTACGAAAGGATATTTTGCTGGTTAAATAACACGTGAATATGAAAGTTTCTATTCAAAAACAGGTCTGATGGAACATTTTGGAGGGAAGGGAAAGAGATCTGGGATTTTCTTAAAGTGCTTTATTTAAAAGTTTATTTTAAGGCAGAAGGAACTTGCCTTAAGAACTCTGCTTTCTGAATCTGTTTGATAAATGATGTGCTATCCCTGCAAGCCAGCAGATACTCTGCTGTTTGGCAATAACCACTATTTGCCTTTCCTGTCTAATAAACAAATCACTTTTCTGCAGTTCTCTGTTCACTTAATAAAGTATATAAGCCCTACAGCTTTAACTTGGATATGTGTATAATTGGTAGAACTTGTAAGAGTCTAGACCTCTTGGGTGAGGGTATATAACCACTAGAGACAAGGTGAGGAATATCTCTTCCAGCTTAATTAGTTCTTCCCAGCATCAAACCACACATAGCTCATTACTCCAGCAAGGCTTCTACTCCTACATGGAAGGCAGTCCTCTGACGGCATGCTCCTGATGGTCTCTCCGATCCCCTGTCTTCCTTTCTGGTTTGGAGAGGAGACCAGACTGCCTGCAGTGCACCTCCAGCACAGTGCTGTCTCTGTCATAGCCACTCTGCTGTCAGACACAAAGTCCCACCACAGCTGACCCAGACCTGGCTTCTGACTGCATGGAGTAATATAGAGTATATTCTTTAAAGACAAAATCCCAATTCAAGGAAGCATCGTGCTGACAAAAACTCAAATGCTGTGTGAACATCTGTCAGCTCTCACTCATCCTCCTGCCCACACAACCCCCTGCCAATCTGTTCTCCAGCCAAATAGATTTAGTTTCTGAAGATGCAGCACTGTACTAAACAGGATTCCTCTCCCCTCAATCTGAATGGGACTGGTACGAGACTTGGAAATGAAGTGCAATTTATAGGTGCTTTGTTTTAAGAGACATACAGACACGATGCAATACTGTATGCAGGCTTTCATTGTGTGCTTTGCTGACGATGAACAGGTTTCACTTGGACAAAACCTGTCCATTTCCTCCATGCCTTTGAGTATGCTCTGTGGTTCTAAAGTAACTGACATTCATTAGTCATTCTTCTGATTAAAATATATCTACATGTATATGTTTTCCAGACTGGGTATAGCCATGCTTCATTCTGCATGATCCATCCAGGCAGGAGCTAGATCCACCCAAATCTGATCCAGTGTGAATGCCAAGTGATGTCATTTGTTGCAAGGCAATCACAATGATTTGTTCTGATGTCTTAAGCTGGGGCTCATCCACATTTCCAGTCTTAGGTACACTCCTGTCTTATATTCAAAATAACTGTACTTTGCCCTTCCCTGGCTCCCTG
>NW_028324531.1:0-3504 GCF_052110815.1 Crocodylus siamensis | reverse complement strand
GATCCGGAGCCGAGTCCTCCGAAACTTTTGCATAACGAAGGGATTTCCGGCCTCCGGATCCCGGTCTTCCGGAAAACCCGGAAACTGGATCCCGGGAAGCGGATCCGGAGCCTGGTCTTCTGGAAAACCCGGAAACCGGATCCCGGGAAGCGGATCCGGAGCCGAGTCCTCCGAAACTTTTGCATAACGAAGGGATTTCCGGCCTCCGGATCCCGGTCTTCCGGAAAACCCGGAAACTGGATCCCGGGAAGCGGATCCGGAGCCTGGTCTTCTGGAAAACCCGGAAACCGGATCCCGGGAAGCGGATCCGGAGCCGAGTCCTCCGAAACTTTTGCATAACGAAGGGATTTCCGGCCTCCGGATCCCGGTCTTCCGGAAAACCCGGAAACTCCCGGGAAGCGGATCCGGAGCCTGGTCTTCTGGAAAACCCGGAAACCGGATCCCGGGAAGCGGATCCGGAGCCGAGTCCTCCGAAACTTTTGCATAACGAAGGGATTTCCGGCCTCCGGATCCCGGTCTTCCGGAAAACCCGGAAACTGGATCCCGGGAAGCGGATCCGGAGCCTGGTCTTCTGGAAAACCCGGAAACCGGATCCCGGGAAGCGGATCCGGAGCCGAGTCCTCCGAAACTTTTGCATAACGAAGGGATTTCCGGCCTCCGGATCCCGGTCTTCCGGAAAACCCGGAAACTGGATCCCGGGAAGCGGATCCGGAGCCTGGTCTTCTGGAAAACCCGGAAACCGGATCCCGGGAAGCGGATCCGGAGCCGAGTCCTCCGAAACTTTTGCATAACGAAGGGATTTCCGGCCTCCGGATCCCGGTCTTCCGGAAAACCCGGAAACGGATCCGATCCCGGGAAGCGGATCCGGAGCCGAGTCCTCCGAAACTTTTGCATAACGAAGGGATTTCCGGCCTCCGGATCCCGGTCTTCCGGAAAACCCGGAAACTGGATCCCGGGAAGCGGATCCGGAGCCTGGTCTTCTGGAAAACCCGGAAACCGGATCCCGGGAAGCGGATCCGGAGCCGAGTCCTCCGAAACTTTTGCATAACGAAGGGATTTCCGGCCTCCGGATCCCGGTCTTCCGGAAAACCCGGAAACTGGATCCCGGGAAGCGGATCCGGAGCCTGGTCTTCTGGAAAACCCGGAAACCGGATCCCGGGAAGCGGATCCGGAGCCGAGTCCTCCGAAACTTTTGCATAACGAAGGGATTTCCGGCCTCCGGATCCCGGTCTTCCGGAAAACCCGGAAACTGGATCCCGGGAAGCGGATCCGGAGCCTGGTCCTGGAAAACCCGGAAACCGGATCCCGGGAGCGGATCCGGAGCCGAGTCCTCCGAAACTTTTGCATAACGAAGGGATTTCCGGCCTCCGGATCCCGGTCTTCCGGAAAACCCGGAAACTGGATCCCGGGAAGCGGATCCGGAGCCTGGTCTTCTGGAAAACCCGGAAACCGGATCCCGGGAAGCGGATCCGGAGCCGAGTCCTCCGAAACTTTTGCATAACGAAGGGATTTCCGGCCTCCGGATCCCGGTCTTCCGGAAAACCCGGAAACTGGATCCCGGGAAGCGGATCCGGAGCCTGGTCTTCTGGAAAACCCGGAAACCGGATCCCGGGAAGCGGATCCGGAGCCGAGTCCTCCGAAACTTTTGCATAACGAAGGGATTTCCGGCCTCCGGCTCCCGGTCTTCCGGAAAACCCGGAAACTGGATCCCGGGAAGCGGATCCGGAGCCTGGTCTTCTGGAAAACCCGGAAACCGGATCCCGGGAAGCGGATCCGGAGCCGAGTCCTCCGAAACTTTTGCATAACGAAGGGATTTCCGGCCTCCGGATCCCGGTCTTCCGGAAAACCCGGAAACTGGATCCCGGGAAGCGGATCCGGAGCCTGGTCTTCTGGAAAACCCGGAAACCGGATCCCGGGAAGCGGATCCGGAGCCGAGTCCTCCGAAACTTTTGCATAACGAAGGGATTTCCGGCCTCCGGATCCCGGTCTTCCGGAAAACCCGGAAACTGGATCCCGGGAAGCGGATCCGGAGCCTGGTCTTCTGGAAAACCCGGAAACCGGATCCCGGGAAGCGGATCCGGAGCCGAGTCCTCCGAAACTTTTGCATAACGAAGGGATTTCCGGCCTCCGGATCTTCCCCGGAAACTGTCCCGGGAAGCGGATCCGGAGCCTGGTCTTCGGAAAACCCGGAAACCGGATCCCGGGAAGCGGATCCGGAGCCGAGTCCTCCGAAACTTTTGCATAACGAAGGGATTTCCGGCCTCCGGCTCCCGGTCTTCCGGAAAACCCGGAAACTGGATCCCGGGAAGCGGATCCGGAGCCTGGTCTTCTGGAAAACCCGGAAACCGGATCCCGGGAAGCGGATCCGGAGCCGAGTCCTCCGAAACTTTTGCATAACGAAGGGATTTCCGGCCTCCGGATCCCGGTCTTCCGGAAAACCCGGAAACTGGATCCCGGGAAGCGGATCCGGATCCCCCGGGAAGCGGATCCGGAGCCTGGTCTTCTGGAAAACCCGGAAACCGGATCCCGGGAAGCGGATCCGGAGCCGAGTCCTCCGAAACTTTTGCATAACGAAGGGATTTCCGGCCTCCGGCTCCCGGTCTTCCGGAAAACCCGGAAACTGGATCCCGGGAAGCGGATCCGGAGCCTGGTCTTCTGGAAAACCCG
This sequence comes from Crocodylus siamensis, assembly GCF_052110815.1. Classification (NCBI taxonomy): domain Eukaryota; kingdom Metazoa; phylum Chordata; order Crocodylia; family Crocodylidae; genus Crocodylus; species Crocodylus siamensis. Next base: position 837 of record NW_028324531.1, on the reverse strand, counting down.
GAAACCGGATCCCGGGAAGCGGATCCGGAGCCGAGTCCTCCGAAACTTTTGCATAACGAAGGGATTTCCGGCCTCCGGATCCCGGTCTTCCGGAAAACCCGGAAACTGGATCCCGGGAAGCGGATCCGGAGCCTGGTCTTCTGGAAAACCCGGAAACCGGATCCCGGGAAGCGGATCCGGAGCCGAGTCCTCCGAAACTTTTGCATAACGAAGGGATTTCCGGCCTCCGGATCCCGGTCTTCCGGAAAACCCGGAAACTGGATCCCGGTCGGATCCGGAGCCTGGTCTTCTGGAAAACCCGGAAACCGGATCCCGGGAAGCGGATCCGGAGCCGAGTCCTCCGAAACTTTTGCATAACGAAGGGATTTCCGGCCTCCGGATCCCGGTCTTCCGGAAAACCCGGAAACTGGATCCCGGGAAGCGGATCCGGAGCCTGGTCTTCTGGAAAACCCGGAAACCGGATCCCGGGAAGCGGATCCGGAGCCGAGTCCTCCGAAACTTTTGCATAACGAAGGGATTTCCGGCCTCCGGAAAACCCGGAAACTCCCGGTCTTCCGGAAAACCCGGAAACCGGATCCCGGGAAGCGGATCCGGAGCCTGGTCTTCTGGAAAACCCGGAAACCGGATCCCGGGAAGCGGATCCGGAGCCGAGTCCTCCGAAACTTTTGCATAACGAAGGGATTTCCGGCCTCCGGATCCCGGTCTTCCGGAAAACCCGGAAACTGGATCCCGGGAAGCGGATCCGGAGCCTGGTCTTCTGGAAAACCCGGAAACCGGATCCCGGGAAGCGGATCCGGAGCCGAGTCCTCCGAAACTTTTGCATAACGAAGGGATTTC
>NW_028324530.1:0-16814 GCF_052110815.1 Crocodylus siamensis | reverse complement strand
GTTTTTTGGGAGTGAAGCCCAGGGCGGTAGCATGTCTGGGCACCAGAACAACCCCAGGCATGCCTAGGGGGACTTTTGGAGCCCAGGTCAACCCCAGGCAAGCGAATGGGGCCTTGCAGCCACCAGGTCAACCCAGGCAAGCGAAATGGGGCCTGGCCCAGGTGGGGGGGGCACTTGTTGGAGGCTTAAGCCTGGCTGGGGGCAGCACTTCATGGAGGCTTAAGGCCCTTGCAGTTGTGCGGGTCCTGTGTTGGCACTTCCGGTGGTTTTTTGGGAGTGAAGCCCAGGGCGGCAGCATGTCCGGGCACCAGGACAACCCCAGGCATGCCTAGGGGGACTTTTGGAGTCCAGGTCAACCCCAGGCAAGCGAATGGGGCCTTGCAGCCACCAGGTCAACCCCAGGCAAGCGAATGGGGCCTAGCATGCACCAAGGCAAACCCAGGTAAGTGAATGGGGCCTTGCAGCCAGCAGGTCAACCCCAGGTAAGCGAATGGGGCCTTGCAGCCACCAGGTCAACCCTAGGCAAGGGAATGGGGCCTGGCCCAGGTGGGGGGGGGGCACTTGTTGGAGGCTTAAGCCCGTGGGGGGGGCACTTGATGGAGGCTTAAGCCCCTGGCAGTTGTGAGGGTCCTGCGTCCGCACTCCCGGTGGTTTTTTGGGAGTGAAGCCCAGGGCGGCAGCAAGTCCGGTCACCAGGTCAACTCCAGGCATGGGTAGGGGAACTTTTGGAGCCCAGGTCAACCCCAGGCAAGCGAATGGGGCCTTGCAGACACCATAAACAAAATGAATGGGGCCCAGACAGCAGGTGGCAAGCGAATGGGGGCCTTCCCAGGTGGGGGGGGCACTTTTTGGAGGCTTAAGCCCGGGTGGGGGGGCACTTCATGGAGGCTTAAGGCCCTGGCGGTTGTGCGGGTCCTGCGTCCTGCACTCCCAGTGGTTTTTTGGGAGTGAAGCCCAGGGCGGCAGCATGTCCGGGCACCAGGACAATGCCAGGTATGCCTAGGGGGACTTTTGGAGCCCAGGTCAACCCCAGGCAAGATATGGGGCCTTGCAGCCACCAGGTGAACCCCCTGCAAGCCTATGGGGCCATGGAGGCACCAGGTCAACCCCAGGCAAGCGAATGGGGCCTTACAGCCACCAGGTCAACCCCAGGTAAGCGAATGGGGCCTTGCAGCCACCAGGTCAACCCTAGGCAAGCGAATGGGGGCTTTCCCATGTTGGGGGGGCACTTTTTGGAGGCTTAAGCCCGGGTGTGGGGGGCACTTGATGGAGTCTTAAGGCCCTGGCGGTTGTGCGGGTCCTACGTCTGCACTCCCGGTGGTTTTTTGGGAGTGAAGCCCAGGGCGGCAGCATGTCCAGGCACCAGGTCAACCCCAGGCATGCCTAGGGGGACTTTTGGAGCCCAGGTCAACCCCAGGGAAGCGAATGGGGCCTTGCAGCCACCAGGTCAACCCTAGGCAAGCAAATGGGGGCTTTCCCATGTCGGGGGGGCACTTTTTGGAGGCTTAAGCCCGGGTGTGGGGGGCACTTCATGGAGGCTTAAGGCTCTGGCGGTTGTGCGTGTCCTGCGACCTCACTCCCAGTGGTTTCTTGGGAGTGAAGCCCAGGGCGGGAGCATGTCAGGGCACCAGGACAACCTCAGGCATGCTTAGGGGCACTTTTGGAGTACAGGTCAAGCCCACGCAAGCGAATGGGGCCTTGCAGCCAGCAGGTGAACCCCCTGCAAGCCTATGGCGGCCCTAGACGCTCCAGCTCAACCCCAGGCAAGTGAATGGGGCCTGGGCCAGGTGTGGGGGGCACTCCTTGGAGGCTTGAGCCCGGGTGGGGGGGCACTTGATGGAGGCTTAAGGCCCTGGCGGTTGTGCGGGTCCTGTGTCCGCACTCCTGGGTGTTTTTTGGGAGTGAAGCCCAGGGCGGTAGCATGTCTGGGCACCAGAACAACCCCAGGCATGCCTAGGGGGACTTTTGGAGCCCAGGTCAACCCCAGGCAAGCGAATGGGGGCTTGCAGACACCAGGTCAACCCAGTGCAAGCGAATGGGGCCTGGCCCAGGTGGGGGGGGCACTTGTTGGAGGCTTAAGCCTGGCTGGGGGCAGCACTTGATGGAGGCTGAAGGCCCTTGCAGTTGTGCGGGTCCTGTGTTGGCACTTCCGGTGGTTTTTTGGGAGTGAAGCCCAGGGCGGCAGCATGTCCGGGCACCAGGTCAACCCCAGGCATGCCTAGGGGGACTTTTGGAGTCCAGGTCAACCCCAGGCAAGCGAATGAGGCCTTGAAGCCACCAGGTCAACCCCAGGCAAGCGAATGGGGCCTAGCATGCACCAAGGCAAACCCAGGTAAGTGAATGGGGCCTTGCAGCCAGCAGGTCAACCCCAGGTAAGCGAATGGGGCCTTGCAGCCACCAGGTCAAGCCTAGGCAAGCGAATGGGGGCCTTCCCAGGTCGGGGGGGCACTTTTTGGAGGCTGAAGCCCGGGTGTGGGGGCACTTCATGGAGGCTTAAGGCTCTGGCGGTTGTGCGTGTCCTGCGACCTCACTCCCAGTGGGTTCTTGGGAGTGAAGCCCAGGGCGGCAGCATTTCCGGGCACCAGGACAATGCCAGGTATGCCTAGGGGGACTTTTGGAGCCCAGGTCAACCCCAGGCAAGATATGGGGCCTTGCAGCCACCAGGTGAACCCCCTGCAAGCCTATGGGGCCATGGAGGCACCAGGTCAACCCCAGGCAAGCGAATGGGGCCTTACAGCCACCAGGTCAACCCCAGGTAAGCGAATGGGGCCTTGCAGCCACCAGGTCAACCCTAGGCAAGCGAATGGGGGCTTTCCCATGTTGGGGGGGCACTTTTTGGAGGCTTAAGCCCGGGTGTGGGGGGCACTTGATGGAGTCTTAAGGCCCTGGCGGTTGTGCGGGTCCTACGTCTGCACTCCCGGTGGTTTTTTGGGAGTGAAGCCCAGGGCGGCAGCATGTCCAGGCACCAGGTCAACCCCAGGCATGCCTAGGGGGACTTTTGGAGCCCAGGTCAACCCCAGGGAAGCGAATGGGGCCTTGCAGCCACCAGGTCAACCCTAGGCAAGCAAATGGGGGCTTTCCCATGTCGGGGGGGCACTTTTTGGAGGCTTAAGCCCGGGTGTGGGGGGCACTTCATGGAGGCTTAAGGCTCTGGCGGTTGTGCGTGTCCTGCGACCTCACTCCCAGTGGTTTCTTGGGAGTGAAGCCCAGGGCGGGAGCAAGTCAGGGCACCAGGACAACCTCAGGCATGCTTAGGGGCACTTTTGGAGTACAGGTCAAGCCCACGCAAGCGAATGGGGCCTTGCAGCCAGCAGGTGAACCCCCTGCAAGCCTATGGCGGCCCTAGACGCTCCAGCTCAACCCCAGGCAAGTGAATGGGGCCTGGGCCAGGTGTGGGGGGCACTCCTTGGAGGCTTGAGCCCGGGTGGGGGGGCACTTGATGGAGGCTTAAGGCCCTGGCGGTTGTGCGGGTCCTGTGTCCGCACTCCTGGGTGTTTTTTGGGAGTGAAGCCCAGGGCGGTAGCATGTCTGGGCACCAGAACAACCCCAGGCATGCCTAGGGGGACTTTTGGAGCCCAGGTCAACCCCAGGCAAGCGAATGGGGGCTTGCAGACACCAGGTCAACCCAGTGCAAGCGAATGGGGCCTGGCCCAGGTGGGGGGGGCACTTGTTGGAGGCTTAAGCCTGGCTGGGGGCAGCATTTCATGGAGGCTGAAGGCCCTTGCAGTTGTGCGGGTCCTGTGTTGGCACTTCCGGTGGTTTTTTGGGAGTGAAGCCCAGGGCGGCAGCATGTCCGGGCACCAGGTCAACCCCAGGCATGCCTAGGGGGACTTTTGGAGTCCAGGTCAACCCCAGGCAAGCGAATGAGGCCTTGAAGCCACCAGGTCAACCCCAGGCAAGCGAATGGGGCCTAGCATGCACCAAGGCAAACCCAGGTAAGTGAATGGGGCCTTGCAGCCAGCAGGTCAACCCCAGGTAAGCGAATGGGGCCTTGCAGCCACCAGGTCAAGCCTAGGCAAGCGAATGGGGGCCTTCCCAGGTCGGGGGGGCACTTTTTGGAGGCTGAAGCCCGGGTGTGGGGGCACTTCATGGAGGCTTAAGGCTCTGGCGGTTGTGCGTGTCCTGCGACCTCACTCCCAGTGGGTTCTTGGGAGTGAAGCCCAGGGCGGCAGCATTTCCGGGCACCAGGACAATGCCAGGTATGCCTAGGGGGACTTTTGGAGCCCAGGTCAACCCCAGGCAAGATATGGGGCCTTGCAGCCACCAGGTGAACCCCCTGCAAGCCTATGGGGCCATGGAGGCACCAGGTCAACCCCAGGCAAGCGAATGGGGCCTTACAGCCACCAGGTCAACCCCAGGTAAGCGAATGGGGCCTTGCAGCCACCAGGTCAACCCTAGGCAAGCGAATGGGGGCTTTCCCATGTTGGGGGGGCACTTTTTGGAGGCTTAAGCCCGGGTGTGGGGGGCACTTGATGGAGTCTTAAGGCCCTGGCGGTTGTGCGGGTCCTACGTCTGCACTCCCGGTGGTTTTTTGGGAGTGAAGCCCAGGGCGGCAGCATGTCCAGGCACCAGGTCAACCCCAGGCATGCCTAGGGGGACTTTTGGAGCCCAGGTCAACCCCAGGGAAGCGAATGGGGCCTTGCAGCCACCAGGTCAACCCTAGGCAAGCAAATGGGGGCTTTCCCATGTCGGGGGGGCACTTTTTGGAGGCTTAAGCCCGGGTGTGGGGGGCACTTCATGGAGGCTTAAGGCTCTGGCGGTTGTGCGTGTCCTGCGACCTCACTCCCAGTGGTTTCTTGGGAGTGAAGCCCAGGGCGGGAGCATGTCAGGGCACCAGGACAACCTCACGCATGCTTAGGGGCACTTTTGGAGTACAGGTCAAGCCCACGCAAGCGAATGGGGCCTTGCAGCCAGCAGGTGAACCCCCTGCAAGCCTATGGCGGCCCTAGACGCTCCAGCTCAACCCCAGGCAAGTGAATGGGGCCTGGGCCAGGTGTGGGGGGCACTCCTTGGAGGCTTGAGCCCGGGTGGGGGGGCACTTGATGGAGGCTTAAGGCCCTGGCGGTTGTGCGGGTCCTGTGTCCGCACTCCTGGGTGTTTTTTGGGAGTGAAGCCCAGGGCGGTAGCATGTCTGGGCACCAGAACAACCCCAGGCATGCCTAGGGGGACTTTTGGAGCCCAGGTCAACCCCAGGCAAGCGAATGGGGGCTTGCAGACACCAGGTCAACCCAGTGCAAGCGAATGGGGCCTGGCCCAGGTGGGGGGGGCACTTGTTGGAGGCTTAAGCCTGGCTGGGGGCAGCATTTCATGGAGGCTGAAGGCCCTTGCAGTTGTGCGGGTCCTGTGTTGGCACTTCCGGTGGTTTTTTGGGAGTGAAGCCCAGGGCGGCAGCATGTCCGGGCACCAGGTCAACCCCAGGCATGCCTAGGGGGACTTTTGGAGTCCAGGTCAACCCCAGGCAAGCGAATGAGGCCTTGAAGCCACCAGGTCAACCCCAGGCAAGCGAATGGGGCCTAGCATGCACCAAGGCAAACCCAGGTAAGTGAATGGGGCCTTGCAGCCAGCAGGTCAACCCCAGGTAAGCGAATGGGGCCTTGCAGCCACCAGGTCAAGCCTAGGCAAGCGAATGGGGGCCTTCCCATGTCGGGGGGGCACTTTTTGGAGGCTGAAGCCCGGGTGTGGGGGCACTTCATGGAGGCTTAAGGCTCTGGCGGTTGTGCGTGTCCTGCGACCTCACTCCCAGTGGGTTCTTGGGAGTGAAGCCCAGGGCGGCAGCATTTCCGGGCACCAGGACAATGCCAGGTATGCCTAGGGGGACTTTTGGAGCCCAGGTCAACCCCAGGCAAGATATGGGGCCTTGCAGCCACCAGGTGAACCCCCTGCAAGCCTATGGGGCCATGGAGGCACCAGGTCAACCCCAGGCAAGCGAATGGGGCCTTACAGCCACCAGGTCAACCCCAGGTAAGCGAATGGGGCCTTGCAGCCACCAGGTCAACCCTAGGCAAGCGAATGGGGGCTTTCCCATGTTGGGGGGGCACTTTTTGGAGGCTTAAGCCCGGGTGTGGGGGGCACTTGATGGAGTCTTAAGGCCCTGGCGGTTGTGCGGGTCCTACGTCTGCACTCCCGGTGGTTTTTTGGGAGTGAAGCCCAGGGCGGCAGCATGTCCAGGCACCAGGTCAACCCCAGGCATGCCTAGGGGGACTTTTGGAGCCCAGGTCAACCCCAGGGAAGCGAATGGGGCCTTGCAGCCACCAGGTCAACCCTAGGCAAGCAAATGGGGGCTTTCCCATGTCGGGGGGGCACTTTTTGGAGGCTTAAGCCCGGGTGTGGGGGGCACTTCATGGAGGCTTAAGGCTCTGGCGGTTGTGCGTGTCCTGCGACCTCACTCCCAGTGGTTTCTTGGGAGTGAAGCCCAGGGCGGGAGCATGTCAGGGCACCAGGACAACCTCACGCATGCTTAGGGGGACTTTTGGAGTACAGGTCAAGCCCACGCAAGCGAATGGGGCCTTGCAGCCAGCAGGTGAACCCCCTGCAAGCCTATGGCGGCCCTAGACGCTCCAGCTCAACCCCAGGCAAGTGAATGGGGCCTGGGCCAGGTGTGGGGGGCACTCCTTGGAGGCTTGAGCCCGGGTGGGGGGGCACTTGATGGAGGCTTAAGGCCCTGGCGGTTGTGCGGGTCCTGTGTCCGCACTCCTGGGTGTTTTTTGGGAGTGAAGCCCAGGGCGGTAGCATGTCTGGGCACCAGAACAACCCCAGGCATGCCTAGGGGGACTTTTGGAGCCCAGGTCAACCCCAGGCAAGCGAATGGGGGCTTGCAGACACCAGGTCAACCCAGTGCAAGCGAATGGGGCCTGGCCCAGGTGGGGGGGGCACTTGTTGGAGGCTTAAGCCTGGCTGGGGGCAGCATTTCATGGAGGCTGAAGGCCCTTGCAGTTGTGCGGGTCCTGTGTTGGCACTTCCGGTGGTTTTTTGGGAGTGAAGCCCAGGGCGGCAGCATGTCCGGGCACCAGGTCAACCCCAGGCATGCCTAGGGGGACTTTTGGAGTCCAGGTCAACCCCAGGCAAGCGAATGAGGCCTTGAAGCCACCAGGTCAACCCCAGGCAAGCGAATGGGGCCTAGCATGCACCAAGGCAAACCCAGGTAAGTGAATGGGGCCTTGCAGCCAGCAGGTCAACCCCAGGTAAGCGAATGGGGCCTTGCAGCCACCAGGTCAAGCCTAGGCAAGCGAATGGGGGCCTTCCCAGGTCGGGGGGGCACTTTTTGGAGGCTGAAGCCCGGGTGTGGGGGCACTTCATGGAGGCTTAAGGCTCTGGCGGTTGTGCGTGTCCTGCGACCTCACTCCCAGTGGGTTCTTGGGAGTGAAGCCCAGGGCGGCAGCATTTCCGGGCACCAGGACAATGCCAGGTATGCCTAGGGGGACTTTTGGAGCCCAGGTCAACCCCAGGCAAGATATGGGGCCTTGCAGCCACCAGGTGAACCCCCTGCAAGCCTATGGGGCCATGGAGGCACCAGGTCAACCCCAGGCAAGCGAATGGGGCAACCCCCAGGCAAGCGAATGGGGCCTTGCAGCCACCAGGTCAACCCTAGGCAAGCGAATGGGGGCTTTCCCATGTTGGGGGGGCACTTTTTGGAGGCTTAAGCCCGGGTGTGGGGGGCACTTGATGGAGTTTTAAGGCCCTGGCGGTTGTGCGGGTCCTACGTCTGCACTCCCGGTGGTTTTTTGGCAGTGAAGCCCAGGGCGGCAGCATGTCCGGGCACCAGGTCAACCCTAGGCATGCCTAGGGGGACTTTTGGAGTCCAGGTCAACCCCAGGCAAGCGAATCAGGCCTTGAAGGCACCAGGTCAACCCCAGGCAAGCGAATGGGGCCTAGCATGCACCAAGGCAAACCCAGGTAAGTGAATGGGGCCTTACAGCCACCAGGTCAACCCCAGGTAAGCGAATGGGGCCTTGCAGCCACCAGGTCAACCCTAGGCAAGCGAATGGGGGCTTTCCCATGTTGGGGGGGCACTTTTTGGAGGCTTAAGCCCGGGTGTGGGGGGCACTTGATGGAGTCTTAAGGCCCTGGCGGTTGTGCGGGTCCTACGTCTGCACTCCCGGTGGTTTTTTGGGAGTGAAGCCCAGGGCGGCAGCATGTCCAGGCACCAGGTCAACCCCAGGCATGCCTAGGGGGACTTTTGGAGCCCAGGTCAACCCCAGGGAAGCGAATGGGGCCTTGCAGCCACCAGGTCAACCCTAGGCAAGCAAATGGGGGCTTTCCCATGTCGGGGGGGCACTTTTTGGAGGCTTAAGCCCGGGTGTGGGGGGCACTTCATGGAGGCTTAAGGCTCTGGCGGTTGTGCGTGTCCTGCGACCTCACTCCCAGTGGTTTCTTGGGAGTGAAGCCCAGGGCGGGAGCATGTCAGGGCACCAGGACAACCTCAGGCATGCTTAGGGGCACTTTTGGAGTACAGGTCAAGCCCACGCAAGCGAATGGGGCCTTGCAGCCAGCAGGTGAACCCCCTGCAAGCCTATGGCGGCCCTAGACGCTCCAGCTCAACCCCAGGCAAGTGAATGGGGCCTGGGCCAGGTGTGGGGGGCACTCCTTGGAGGCTTGAGCCCGGGTGGGGGGGCACTTGATGGAGGCTTAAGGCCCTGGCGGTTGTGCGGGTCCTGTGTCCGCACTCCTGGGTGTTTTTTGGGAGTGAAGCCCAGGGCGGTAGCATGTCTGGGCACCAGAACAACCCCAGGCATGCCTAGGGGGACTTTTGGAGCCCAGGTCAACCCCAGGCAAGCGAATGGGGGCTTGCAGACACCAGGTCAACCCAGTGCAAGCGAATGGGGCCTGGCCCAGGTGGGGGGGGCACTTGTTGGAGGCTTAAGCCTGGCTGGGGGCAGCACCATGGAGGCTGAAGGCCCTTGCAGTTGTGCGGGTCCTGTGTTGGCACTTCCGGTGGTTTTTTGGGAGTGAAGCCCAGGGCGGCAGCATGTCCGGGCACCAGGTCAACCCCAGGCATGCCTAGGGGGACTTTTGGAGTCCAGGTCAACCCCAGGCAAGCGAATGAGGCCTTGAAGCCACCAGGTCAACCCCAGGCAAGCGAATGGGGCCTAGCATGCACCAAGGCAAACCCAGGTAAGTGAATGGGGCCTTGCAGCCAGCAGGTCAACCCCAGGTAAGCGAATGGGGCCTTGCAGCCACCAGGTCAAGCCTAGGCAAGCGAATGGGGGCCTTCCCAGCGGGGGGGCACTTTTTGGAGGCTGAAGCCCGGGTGTGGGGGCACTTCATGGAGGCTTAAGGCTCTGGCGGTTGTGCGTGTCCTGCGACCTCACTCCCAGTGGGTTCTTGGGAGTGAAGCCCAGGGCGGCAGCATTTCCGGGCACCAGGACAATGCCAGGTATGCCTAGGGGGACTTTTGGAGCCCAGGTCAACCCCAGGCAAGATATGGGGCCTTGCAGCCACCAGGTGAACCCCCTGCAAGCCTATGGGGCCATGGAGGCACCAGGTCAACCCCAGGCAAGCGAATGGGGCCTTACAGCCACCAGGTCAACCCCAGGTAAGCGAATGGGGCCTTGCAGCCACCAGGTCAACCCTAGGCAAGCGAATGGGGGCTTTCCCATGTTGGGGGGGCACTTTTTGGAGGCTTAAGCCCGGGTGTGGGGGGCACTTGATGGAGTCTTAAGGCCCTGGCGGTTGTGCGGGTCCTACGTCTGCACTCCCGGTGGTTTTTTGGGAGTGAAGCCCAGGGCGGCAGCATGTCCAGGCACCAGGTCAACCCCAGGCATGCCTAGGGGGACTTTTGGAGCCCAGGTCAACCCCAGGGAAGCGAATGGGGCCTTGCAGCCACCAGGTCAACCCTAGGCAAGCAAATGGGGGCCTTCCCCATGTCGGGGGGAATAGGGCACTTTTTGGAGGCTTAAGCCCGGGTGTGGGGGCCTTGGAGGCACTTCATGGAGGCCCTGCAGCCACAATTAAGGCTCTGGCGGTTGTGGTGTCCTGCGACCTCACTCCCAGTGGTTTCTTGGGAGTGAAGCCCAGGGCGGGAGCATGTCAGGGCACCAGGACAACCTCAGGCATGCTTAGGGGGACTTTTGGAGTACAGGTCAAGCCCACGCAAGCGAATGGGGCCTTGCAGCCAGCAGGTGAACCCCCTGCAAGCCTATGGCGGCCCTGGACGCTCCAGCTCAACCCCAGGCAAGTGAATGGGGCCTGGGCCCAGGTGTGGGGGGCACTCCTTGGAGGCTTGAGCCCGGGTGGGGGGGCACTTGATGGAGGCTTAAGGCCCTGGCGGTTGTGCGGGTCCTGTGTCCGCACTCCTGGGTGTTTTTTGGGAGTGAAGCCCAGGGCGGTAGCATGTCTGGGCACCAGAACAACCCCAGGCATGCCTAGGGGGACTTTTGGAGCCCAGGTCAACCCCAGGCAAGCGAATGGGGGCTTGCAGACACCAGGTCAACCCCAGTGCAAGCGAATGGGGCCTGGCCCAGGTGGGGGGGGGCACTTGTTGGAGGCTTAAGCCTGGCTGGGGGCAGCAGCCATGGAGGCTGAAGGCCCTTGCAGTTGTGCGGGTCCTGTGTTGGCACTTCCGGTGGTTTTTTGGGAGTGAAGCCCAGGGCGGCAGCATGTCCGGGCACCAGGTCAACCCCAGGCATGCCTAGGGGGACTTTTGGAGTCCAGGTCAACCCCAGGCAAGCGAATGAGGCCTTGAAGCCACCAGGTCAACCCCAGGCAAGCGAATGGGGCCTAGCATGCACCAAGGCAAACCCAGGTAAGTGAATGGGGCCTTGCAGCCAGCAGGTCAACCCCAGGTAAGCGAATGGGGCCTTGCAGCCACCAGGTCAAGCCTAGGCAAGCGAATGGGGGCCTTCCCAGTCGGGGGGGCACTTTTTGGAGGCTGAAGCCCGGGTGTGGGGGCACTTCATGGAGGCTTAAGGCTCTGGCGGTTGTGCGTGTCCTGCGACCTCACTCCCAGTGGGTTCTTGGGAGTGAAGCCCAGGGCGGCAGCATTTCCGGGCACCAGGACAATGCCAGGTATGCCTAGGGGGACTTTTGGAGCCCAGGTCAACCCCAGGCAAGATATGGGGCCTTGCAGCCACCAGGTGAACCCCCTGCAAGCCTATGGGGCCATGGAGGCACCAGGTCAACCCCAGGCAAGCGAATGGGGCCTTACAGCCACCAGGTCAACCCCAGGTAAGCGAATGGGGCCTTGCAGCCACCAGGTCAACCCTAGGCAAGCGAATGGGGGCTTTCCCATGTTGGGGGGGCACTTTTTGGAGGCTTAAGCCCGGGTGTGGGGGGCACTTGATGGAGTCTTAAGGCCCTGGCGGTTGTGCGGGTCCTACGTCTGCACTCCCGGTGGTTTTTTGGGAGTGAAGCCCAGGGCGGCAGCATGTCCAGGCACCAGGTCAACCCCAGGCATGCCTAGGGGGACTTTTGGAGCCCAGGTCAACCCCAGGGAAGCGAATGGGGCCTTGCAGCCACCAGGTCAACCCTAGGCAAGCAAATGGGGGCTTTCCCATGTCGGGGGGGCACTTTTTGGAGGCTTAAGCCCGGGTGTGGGGGGCACTTCATGGAGGCTTAAGGCTCTGGCGGTTGTGCGTGTCCTGCGACCTCACTCCCAGTGGTTTCTTGGGAGTGAAGCCCAGGGCGGGAGCAAGTCAGGGCACCAGGACAACCTCAGGCATGCTTAGGGGCACTTTTGGAGTACAGGTCAAGCCCACGCAAGCGAATGGGGCCTTGCAGCCAGCAGGTGAACCCCCTGCAAGCCTATGGCGGCCCTAGACGCTCCAGCTCAACCCCAGGCAAGTGAATGGGGCCTGGGCCAGGTGTGGGGGGCACTCCTTGGAGGCTTGAGCCCGGGTGGGGGGGCACTTGATGGAGGCTTAAGGCCCTGGCGGTTGTGCGGGTCCTGTGTCCGCACTCCTGGGTGTTTTTTGGGAGTGAAGCCCAGGGCGGTAGCATGTCTGGGCACCAGAACAACCCCAGGCATGCCTAGGGGGACTTTTGGAGCCCAGGTCAACCCCAGGCAAGCGAATGGGGGCTTGCAGACACCAGGTCAACCCAGTGCAAGCGAATGGGGCCTGGCCCAGGTGGGGGGGGCACTTGTTGGAGGCTTAAGCCTGGCTGGGGGCAGCAGCCATGGAGGCTGAAGGCCCTTGCAGTTGTGCGGGTCCTGTGTTGGCACTTCCGGTGGTTTTTTGGGAGTGAAGCCCAGGGCGGCAGCATGTCCGGGCACCAGGTCAACCCCAGGCATGCCTAGGGGGACTTTTGGAGTCCAGGTCAACCCCAGGCAAGCGAATGGGGCCTTGAAGCCACCAGGTCAACCCCAGGCAAGCGAATGGGGCCTTGCAGCACCAGGTCAAACCCAGGCAAGTGAATGGGGCCTTGCAGCCACCAGGTCAACCCCAGGTAAGCGAATGGGGCCTTGCAGCCACCAGGTCAACCCTAGGCAAGCGAATGGGGCCTTCCCACCAGGTTTAACTCAGGGGGGGCACTTGCAGGAGGCTGAAGCCCAATGCAAGTGTGGGGGCACTTCGGAGGCTTAAGGCTCAAGCAACTGTGGGGTCCTTGCAGCAACCAGGTCAACCCCAGGCAAGTGAATGGCGCCTTGCAGCCACCAGGTCAATCCCCTGCACACGAATGGCGCAGCATTGCAGGGCACCAGGCCAAACCCAGGGAAGCCTGAGGGTGGCCTTTTGCAGACACCAGGTCAACCACCTGCAAGCGAAGGGGGCTTGCAGCCACCAGGTCAACCCCAGCAAGCCTAATGGGGCCTTCAGGCACCAGGTCAACCCTGAGCCTACCGTGCCTTGCAGCCACCAGGTCAACCCCAGGCAAGCGAATGGGGCCTTGCAGCCACCAGGTCAACCCCAGGCAAGCCAATGGGGGCTGGCAAAGGTGCGGGGGCACATGGAGGCTTAAGGGGGGGGGGGGCACTTGATGGAGGCTTAAGCCCCGCGGGTGTGGGGGTCCTCCGTCACCCTTGGTGGAGTGAAACCCGGGGTTGCAAGGCCCTGGCAACCCCAGGAATTGTTTTGCAGGGTCAACCCCAGGTAAATGAATCCTTGCACTCAGGTCAACCCCCTGGAAGCCTATGGGGCCCTTCAGCCACCAGGTGAACTCCAGGGAAGTGAATAGCCTTGCAGCCACCAGGTAAATCCCGGGCAAGCGAATTGGGCCTTGGAGGCACCAGGTCAACCCCAGGCAAGCCTATGGGGCCCTGCAGCTTCAACCCCAAGTAATGAATGTGGCCTTGCAGCCACCAGGTCAACCCCAAGTAAGCGAATGGGGCCTTGCACCAGGTCAAACCGAAGCAAGCCTCTGGGGCCCTGCAGGTCAACCCCAGGCTTGCCTAAGGGGACTTATGGAGCCCACTTCAACCCCAGGCAAGCGAGTGGGGCCTTGCAGTGACCAGGTCAACCCCTGCAAGAGAATGGGGCCTTGTAGCCACCAGGTCCACCCCAGGCAAGTGAAAGGGGCCTTGCAGGCACCAGGTCAACCCCAGGCTAGCGAATGGGGCCTTGTGGCCACCAGGTCAACCCCAAGCAAGCCTACGGAGCCTTGAAAACAACAGGTCAAACCAATGGAAGCAAATGGGGCCTTGCAGCCACTAGGTCAACCCCATGCAAGTCTATGGGGACTTGCAGCCACCAGGTTAGCCCCAGGAAAGCGAATGGGGCCTGGCTACCACCAGGTCAACCCCAAGCAAGCCTACGGAGCCTTGCAGACACCAGCTCAAACCAATGCAAGCGAATGGGGCCTTACAGCCACCAGGTGAACCCTAGGCAAGCGAATGAGGCCTTGCAGCCATCAGGTCAAACCCCTGCATGGGAATGGAGCCTTGCAGACACCAGGTCTCCCCACGCAAGTGAATGTGGCCTTGCAGCCACCAGGTCAACCCGCTACCAGCGACTGGGGCCTTGCAGCCACCAGGTGTAACTCAGGGAAGCCTACGAGGCCTTGCAGCCACCAGGTGAACCCAATGCAAGTGAATGGGGCCCTGCATCTTCGGGTAAAACACAAGCAACTGAATGGGGCCTTGCAGCAACCAGGTCAACCCCAGGCAAGTGAATGAGGCCTTGCAGCCACCAGGTCTCCCCACGCAAGTGAATGTGGCCTTGCAGCCACCAGGTCAACCCGCTACCAGTGACTGGGGCCTTGCAGCCACCAGGTTTAACTCGGGGAAGCCTACGAGGCCTTGCAGCCACCAGGTGAACCCAATGCAAGTGAATGGGGCCCTGCATCTTCAGGTAAACCCCAAGCAACTGAATGGGGCCTTGCAGCAACCAGGTCAACCCCAGGCAAGTGAATGGCGCCTTGCAGACACTAGGTCAACCCGATGAAAGTGAATGGGGCCTTGCAGCCTCCATGTCAACCCCAGGCAAGTGAATGGGGCCTTACAGACACCTGGTCTACGCAAGGCAACTGAATGGGGCCTTGCAGACACCCGGTCAATGTAATCCAATTGAATAGGGCCTTTCAGCCACCAGGTCCATTCAGAGGCAAGCGAATGGGGCCTTGCAGCCACCAGGTCCACCCCAGGTAAGCGAATGTGGCCTTGCAGACACCAGGTCAACCCGGTGGAAGTGAATGGGGCCTTGCAGCCACCAGGTGAACCCCATTTTAGCAATTGCGGCCTTGCAGCCACGATGTCAACCCCAGGCAACTGAATGGGGCCTTGCAGCCACCAGGTCAATCCCGGGAAGTGTATGGGGCCTTGCAGACACCAGGTTAACCCCAGGTAAGTGAATGCTGCCTTGCAACCACCATGTCAACCTCAGGCAACTGAATGGGGTCTTGCAGCCACCAGGTCAATCCCGGGCAAGTGAATGGGGCCTTGCAAACACCAGGTTAATCCCAGGTAGAGTGAATGGGGCCTTGCAGACACCAGGTCAACCCAATTGAAGCGAATGGGGCCTTGCATCCAGCAGGTTATACCCAGGTAAGCGGATGGTGCCTGGCAGCCACCAGGTGAACCCCAGGTAAGTGAATGGGGCATTGCAGCCACCAGGTCAACCCTAGGGAAGCGAATGTGGCCTTGGAGCCACCAGCTCAACCCCCTTCAAGCGAATGGGGCCTTGCAGCCACCAGGTCAACCCAATGCAAGCGTAGGGGCCTTGCAGCCACCAGGTCAACCCAATGCAAGTGAATGGGGCCTTGCAGCCACCAGGATAACCCCAGGCAAGCGAATGGGGCCTTGCAGCCACCAGGTATACCCCATGCAAGCCTACGGGGCCCTGCAGACACCACGTGAACCCCAGGGAAGTGAATTGGTCCTTTCAGCCACCAGGTCAACCCCAAGGAATCCAATGGGGCCTTGCACCTACTAGGTCAAACCCATTTCAGCGAATGGGGCCTTGCAGCCACCAGGTCAACCCAATGCAAGGAAATGGGGCTTGAAGCCACCAGGTCAAACCCCTGCAAGCCTGTGGGGCCCTGCGGCCACCAGGTGAACCCCAGGCATGCCTAAGGGGACTTTTGGAGCCCACGTCAACCCCAGGCAAGCGAATGGGGCCTTGCAGCCACCAGGTTAATCCCAGGAAAGCGAATGTGGCCTTGGAGCCACCAGGTCAACCCCCTGCAAGCCTATGGGGGCCTGCAGCCAACGGGTCAACCCAGTTAAAGCGAATGGGGCCTTGCAGCCGCCAGGTCACCCCCATTTAAGCGAATGGTGCCTTACAGCCACCAGGTCAACCCCAAGTAATCGAATGGGGCCTTGCAGCCACCAGGTAAACCCCAAGTAAGCGAATGGGGCCTTGCAGCGACCAGGTCAAAGCCCTGCAAACCTATGTGGCCCTGCAGCCATGAGGTCAACCCCAGGTAAGCGACTGGGGCCTTGCAGCCACCAGGTCAATCCCCTGCACACGAATGGGGCCTTGCAGCCACCAGGCCAAACCCAGGGAAGTGAATGTGGCCTTCGAGACACCAGGTCAACCCCAGCCAAGTGAATGGGGCCTTCAGGCACCAGGTCAACCCTGAGCCTACCGTGCCTTGCAGACACCAGGTCAACCGAATGCAAGTGAATGGGTCCTTGCAGCCACCAGGTCAACCCCAGGCAAGCCAATGGGGCCTGGCAAAGGTGTGGGGGCACACCTTGGAGGCTTAATCTCTGGTGGGGGGGGCACTTGATGGACGCTTAAGCCCCCACGGGTTGTGTGGGTCCTGCGTCCGGAATCCCGGTGGTTGTTTGTGAGTGAAACCCGGGTTGGCAGCATGTATGGGCACCAGGTCAACCCCAGGAATGCCTGGGAGGACTTTTGCAGCCCAGGTCAACCCCAGGTAAGTGAATGGGGCCTTGCAGCCATCAGGTCAACCCCCTGGAAGCCTATGGGCCCTTCAGCCACCAGGTGAACTCCAGGGAAGAGAATAGGGCCTTGCATCCACCATGTCAAACCCAGGTAAGCGAATAGGGCCTTGCAGCCACCAGGTAAATCCCGGGCAAGCGAATTGGGCCTTGGAGGCACCAGGTGAACCCCCTGCAAGTCTATGGGGCCCTGCAGCCAACGGGTCAACCCCATTTAAGTGAATGGTGCCTTGCAGCCACCAGGTCAACCCCAAGTAATCGAATGGGGCCTTGCAGCCCCCAGGTCAACCCCCTGCAAGCGAATGGTGCCTTGCCGCCACCAGGTGAACCCCCTTCAAGCGAATGGTGGCTTGCAGACACCAGGTCAACACAATGCAAGTGAATGGGGCCTTTCAGACACCAGGTCAACCCAATGCAAGTGAATGAGTCCTTGCAGCCACCAGGTCTACCCCCTGGAAGCGAATGGAGCCTTGCAGCCACCAGATGTAACTCAGGCAAGCCTACGGGGCCTTGCACACAGCACATCAATCCAATCCAA
>NW_028324529.1:0-6845 GCF_052110815.1 Crocodylus siamensis | reverse complement strand
GATGTTATGATCCAGCTCATGGGCCATATCTCTGACACCCCTGGCTTAAACAAAGTAAGCCAAACCCGTGAAAACCTGAGCTGGAAGCTTGCCAGCAGTTGAGTTAAAGAAGTGCCATGCATTGCATGAAATGCCCATTGCTGGAATCCTTTTGCCCTGTTTTGCAGACAGGAACCAGTATCAGAAGTGCATTTACTAGCTCAGGCACACTGGGGAAGGGAGCTCAAAAGTCCATGGCCCCCTGCTCTGATCACAGGCCACACACCCTCCCTCCCTGCTACGTACAAACTGCCCTGCAGTTTTGTATTGCAACCTGCCTGTCCCATGAACAAAATCCCCAGGACCCTTCCCTATCTGTGCTATTCCTTGCCCATGAGCTTTTGCAATGCAGTTTATTTTACAAGACCATGTCTTAAAAAAAATGAGTGCAGTGTGAATGCTGGATTCTTGTGGGTTTTCAGCCAACTGGGGTGGGTGGGGAGAAACCTTAAACCAGATTTTTTTTTAATTTCAGCAAAGATTTAAAAACTGTCAGCTGAATTGGAATATTTTGCTCATCCTGAATAAGTCATTTCCTTTCCAGCCATTTTTCACAACAGCAAAGCACTAGATTTACAAGAGGCCTAGACCTATTCACCAAACACATGGGGAGAAGAGGAGCCCTCTTAAAACCCCTAGCCCAGAGTTTGGCCCATTCAGCTGGAGAGTGAGATCTCTTGACTGGGTTTAGTTCTCTGTATCAGGCAGGGAGGGCTTGACCACAGGAATTATGTTTGTTATTTTCCAGTCCAAGGCTGCAACTCTTGACCTGGCAGATTCCTCATAAATGCTTGCTACTTGAACCGGTTGTTTCTTGCACTATGTCTTTCAGTACTCTGACTAGCTAATAGCATATTCTGCTCAACTGAATCAGAATGAAACCAGAGGTCAAATTTGCACATGGTCATCAACTTGGGGAGGAAAAAAAGCTTCCTTCCAAGTGATTAGTTAGTTCCCTTTTAATGATAATGTAACGAACCCCTACAATAACATACTAAATTTGCAGACTGGACCATGGGGCATGAGTGCTGTAGTAGTGACAAATATAGGATTCAAAACCACTAGGGTGGTGAGCAAGTAGGGTTAGATTAGTATTAGGCTCACTCTCAGCACACTGAGAGATGGGAGTGCCAGCCTAACTTTTGCCGATTGTTGGCCCACAGCCAGGGAAACACGTTAAAAGTTAAAAAGATAAAACAAAGATTTATTGGAAGTACAACAGGGATTTAAACAAAGGATAAGGGATAACGATAAATAATAATGGAAGAACATGTATAAGCACAAAAGAATACACAGAGATACAATCTATGCGTTTCCAATTATTCAAACAGCAAACAGTGACAGGTCAAAGTTGATGGATCCAATAACAATATGAGTCAAAACCAAGAGAGATCATCCAAACCAAAGTTGAAAAAGGGGCTGCATATAGACCTGCTCAGAGTTGTGTGTGGGGGGTGTTTTAATTAGAGTAGTTTCCAGGCAGCTCCTTTAATTAAAACGGCACATGTACTATTACTTTTTAACAAGTTTTTAAAAAAATGTTAAAAAATCACCCTATATACTCATGTGTGCACGCACAGGGGTATATATCGGTGGGGTACCCTCTTTTAACTGCATAGCCTCCCAATGGAAAGAAGGCTCTGTACTTACCCTATTAGGTCTCAATGTAAGCAGTGCTTAAGGAACAACCTGTGCTAAGTGTCTTGAGCTCATCCCTGCGTGTTGCTTCTGGGAGTCTTCTGCCTCTGTCAGCAGCCTTGGAATTGGCCAGAACTGGGCAGCTGGATGATTATTGCATTACAAAATAAGCAGTAAGACTGCCTGCTCCTGTCTATTTATGGGGTTGATGCACATAGCTAGTACACTGATAACCAATGTTTGTTATAATGTGAGCAATAGGTATAACTTTTTGACTGGAGTCCTGTTAAGCAGTTAAGAAAATTACCTACTTATGGAAGCTGGATATAAGGGAAGGATACTCCGTATGTGTGTGTATATGTATATTTGATCTCTGTGGTTGCATCCTCTGGAAACTCGCAGTGCATATCTTTCACTTTTACTTCCCTCCACATGCTGGTGGGAGTTTAGGGCAGAGCAAGACAGTGTGGGGATACCAGGGCCCCCTTTGAATGATACTTAGATCCCAGGAAGCTGTGCTTTTCATCTTTAACCCGGAGCAAATGCCATGCCCCTGCCTGAGTTTGCAAGTTGGTTTTTTCCTCCCCCTGTTCTGGTTTGTGTCCTTTTAGACAGCTGCTGGGCTCCATCTAGCGGGAAAAGGAAACTCAGAGCATGGAATCTGGTCAGTTTGTTAGAAGTGCATAGTAAATGGAGTATTGTTAGAATATGATTAGAAATGGAGTGTTGTTAGAACTGCACAGTTTGCATCTCGTACCTGATAAGCAAAAGAACACTGCCAAAGACCTTTCTTTCTCAGCTAGCCTCATTACAGTTCTTTCTTATGCTAAATCACTCCCCCCCACACTCTTTCGGCCTCCCCCTGATTTTCACATGCAGATTACAGAAGCTGGAATTCAACTGACTGTGTCCTTGAAAGAGGGGGAGATTTCAACTCTTGGTGACCTAGGGAGCTTTCTGAGTGTGCGCAATTAGCTGATGCATATTTGTCTATCCGCCCCGCATACTTAAGTAGTTAATTATCATATACATGCGACGGATGAAGTGACGTAGTCACATATATGTTTGTATGAACTGGAAATGAGTTGTAAGAGTTCCTGTTTCTGCACACGTGCCCAGGAGGAAAGAGATATAATGCCAGCTGCGGATTTCCTCAGGGGGCGGAGTAATTTGATGTCCTCTGACTCTGCTCCGGCCCTATTTGCAAATATACCTTTTGTGCTGCTAATAGTGTGTGCCTGAGATTTGTTTGCGAGCCTCCAAAGAAACGAACCGCTTTTTGCATCAAGTTTTAGTTTTTAATTTAGTGTGAGGTAATATCCAGAAAGACTCAGGGCATCCTACAATAAATGAGATGATATATATATGTGTATGTAATATATATATGTGTGTGTTATATATATATATATGTAACACCCACACAGGCTTGAGGTTGTGTGTGGTCAAGTGTGTTCTGGTTTTATTTTGTTGTTTGTGCTGTACCTCTTGGTTCCTCTAGGACTGGAAAGAACCATGCTCCCATCCCCCCTTCTTGTGTCCAGACCCTTTGTCTTAAGCTTCCTTGCAAGGAACCTAATGCACCAGTTTGGTAACTGGCCCAGTTCACCGGGGCTGCCGCCCACCTTTGAACTGATTGCTCTGCATTAACTGTGTTCCTGTGAGGCTGCTTTTCGACTGGGGCCCCGTGATGATATCAGAAAAGTTATTTAAGGTTGAGGCCACCTGGTGCAGGCTCTCTTTCTTCCTCCTGCTGATTTGGGAGCCAGAGGAGCATGCTTCCTATACGGGGCCATGAGCGTCTCCTCCCCTAGAGCAGGCTGTTCAGGAATGGGGTCGCGGCAGCTATCTGCCATGCAGGCCTTGAGTGGGACAATGCCATGAGAATATCATTCCCTAATGGAGACTGAGCAGGAGACAGGGTCCTGGTAGTTGCTGTGTTGGGGATTGTAGTGTCTCAGCGTGGTGGTATAGCTGAGACTACATGTCCAGGCTGAAGCCACAAGCCTGGGACCTTTTTGCTATTTTACAGCTGCTGCATTTCAGCCTACCGGTTAGCTGGTAGACTTGGGCCAGAGTGAAGCCCTGGCACTTTTTGTTGCTTATTCAGGTCTCAGTGCTGTGTAGACCTGGTTGGCTTTTTGCTGCCCAGTGATATAGGCCTGGGCCGCCTTTTGTCCCTTTTGCAGTTTATGCACCAACCAAGTGCTGTGGTTGGGCGCTAGTGCTAGTTCAGACCCAAGCCAAAATAGGCCTGGCACCCTGTTTTGTTGTTTCCTAGCTGTTAGGTCTCAGCCTAGCAGTGTGTCTGAGGTTATATGTCCAGGCCACAGCCAGGTAGGCCTGGTGCTCTTTGGTTGTATATTCAGGCCCAGGTGCAGGACAGGCGTGAGTCCCCCTTCTACAGCGGTTGTCTCAGCACAGCTACATTGCTGAGCCCCGTGGTATGTCTGTTTGCTGTATGGCTGAGCCTGGCACAGGTTCTTTTTGTGGCTCTGTGTCCTGACCAATGCAGTGTGGTTGGCCCTAGTTGCTGGTCAGGCTCTTTTGCTGTTTGGCTGGTTTTTCTCTGAGCTCTCTTGCACTTTCCTGTCCCATCAGAACTGGGATTAGGACTAAAAACTTTGGGGTGTGATATGCTGATAAAAACTGCAGTTCACCCCTCAACTCCACCAGGTGGAAATGAGAATCGGCGTTACAGTTTCACAGGGCCACTTGCTCAGGTCTTGATGCCGAGAGCAGTGGGCTGTAGAGCCTCTTGTTCATAGTGTGTGTGTTGCTGGCTGCTGCAGTGCAGAGCTTTTCCTCAGAAAGCCTGGCAAACCCCAGACACTGGTTATTAACCACAAAGAGGTGGTGGGAGAACAGCCAGGCACTGTCCTCTTACCCCCTAAAATCCCGATCTTGGAAGCAGTGGGTGAAATGGCTGAAACTTTCCAGCCTGGGTTTAAAATCCCATACGTGGCTCTGGCTGCATAGTCACAGGTGACGTCTGATTAGGCGATGGAGCTGCGCTCCCTGTGGAAGGACCTTTCTCTTTCTGCGGAGGGTTGGTTGCCAAGTCTGCCGCTGGATCGCCCAGGATGCCAGCAAACTGAAGATGCTGCTGGACAGTCATAATGCCGGCCTGAGTGGTGTGGGGCCAGAAAGCGTGGGACTGAAAGAATTTATTGATGGGGACTACTTCAATGGAGGTAAGGGATGTCTTTGGGGTGGCTGGTTGAGCGGGAGATGTTTTCTCCTGCTCCAAGAACCCCTCTGGTCCTTTTGTGCCTTGGCCCTTTGCGGTCTGGCAGACTGCTATGGAGGATAGCATACCAGCACTGTTTGAGCAAAAGAAAGCACAGAAAGGGGTTGACTCCACTCTACCAGTTCACTTTCAGTTGCTTTGTATCAGCAACTACTATAACGCTTACTCCTACAGAGTCCTCCTCCTTTCTCTAAAGTCCAGATAAGTAACTAACACTGACTAGTTGCCTCCCTGATCAGAGCAATGAGCTTAGGTACTGCTGGCCTTTCTGTTACTCGGCCACTAGTGCAAACAGAAGCAGTAGAAAAGTTGGCGTTAAGGTCAAAGTACAAGTTGCCTGAATTCTGCAACTGAGTGAAAGGTTTCATGCAACAAGCAACATGTTCTACAAATAATCTATTGGATGTAGATGGCATTCAGAGACTTGGGAATAATTGATTGTTAGTGAGGGCTGAATATAACATACGGTATTGGGTGTTACTGGGTATTCAGCATCTTTGTGCTGTACTTCAGCTTTCTTGTTCAGCACTTGAAGGGATGAGACTTAAATGCCAGCTTCTAACAAATGCACTAATCTGTCTCTGGTCACAGTTCATTTTTTAAGGATTCAGTGTTGAAAATAACTCATCTTGAAGTCAGATTTCTGTGAATTGGTTATAGCTTTACTGACTAAACTGATTTATACCAGCTCAGGTCTGATCTATCAACCTATCATATAACTCAAATAGCCTTAAATTTATTCTCTTTGATTTTTTTTTTATTCCCAGGTACAATGTTTTGAGTATAGTTCCTGCCGCACTGGGGACACCTGTCCAAGATGTTGTCACCAAGATCAGAGACTAGGTGGTATGGAAGACATTCCTTAATAACCTAACCAGACCGAGTTTAAGCTCTTGTATATGGGCTCCTGCTAAGTGACCTCAAGCACAAGACAGGGCAGGATGGCATCTTAGAGACCAGGGCTGTCTCAAGGGGGGTGCAAACTGGGGCAAGCGCCCCAGGCCCCTTGCTTTGGCGGCCCCGCAGAGCCAGGTGGAGATGCTGCGGCTGTGGTTTAGTCCACCTGCCCGTGCGGTGGGTTGGACGGCTCTTTGCCTGTTCCGCTGGGAGTTCCAGCCACCATCCATCCCGCTGCGCCTGGTGCGCCGGGGCTTTCACTCCCTGGTGTAAGTATGCTGTGGGACAGGGAGGGGGCCCCACACAGGCTGCTTTGCCCTGGGCCCTACACCCTGCTGGGATCGTCTCTGTTAGAGACTAACTGGTTCAGAGAGTTTTTGTAGGCAGTAGCATACTTTATCAGACTTTCTCTGACTTCAGTGAAACTAGAGGAGCACTTAATATTTTTAAGATAAGGCCTCTGTATCCCACTTAATGGTTATGGGGGTAGGGTGAGGTGAACAGTTGTACTTGATCTGAGATTTTATTTTTCTTCAGGCAAATGCAGAGGGCATCCAAGGCAACTTAAGTGGTGACCTGCTGCAGAGTGGAGAAATGTTAGTGGTCAAGCAAGGTAAAATAAATATTCCTGTCTGTCAAAGCCTTAGGGATCTGACCATGTTCGGCTAAGGATGCTTGTACTTCTAGGTAACCTGCTAAGCAGTTTAGCATCCAAAATGTTTCTTTGCTTGGAGAAGGCTTATAAGCAACTTCATAGAATTTTGCCAAGGCGTCAAAGCAAGTGAGGGAGGGGGTGGAATGGGAGGTAACACCTGCTGGTGGATCACCAATTACCTGAGCTCTTTTGGATGTACTGTACTTCTTTGTCATGGACGGATGATTTCATAGATTTCATAGACATTAGGGCTGGAGGGACCTTGGAAGATCATCGAGTCCAAGCCCCCTTCCTGCTAGGATTCTGGTTTTTATCACTGTTCTTTAATGGTGTCTTTCCTGGGACTAATGCATCCCAATAAATAAACTG
>NW_028324528.1:0-25000 GCF_052110815.1 Crocodylus siamensis | reverse complement strand
CCTTGGGATCCCAATGGATTACTTCCTGGTGGACATCTGGTGTGCCTGTCACCCTACTGACCCCCCTGCCTTCACCTGTGTCAGGGTAGGGGAGGAGCAGGCATGCCACTCCCAGTTGGACCAGGTTTATATCTCTTTGCCACACTGCCTGTGCGCACTCTTCTGGCATCTGGCTGACCCCTTTAAGTGATCACCACTTTGTCTGGGCCCAGGCCATGCTAGCCCCAGCCTACTGGCATTTCTGGCAGTCTGCTAGAGGATGTGGGCTTCAGGGAGGCCTTCCAGGAGTTCTGGCTGGGCTTGTGGTAGCAACAGGCAGCTTTCCCCTCAGCTCAGAGATGATAGGAAGTGGGGAAGGTGTGCATCCTGCTATTATGGTGAGGCTACACTCGGGGGCACACCTAGCAGAGGGAGGTGGTCCAGGAGCAGCTCAAATGGGAAGTTCTACAGCTGGAGAGGTGCCTGGCCATGGACCCAACCAACCGGTCCCTCTGTGGAGAGTGTCGGAAGAGGCAGGAAGAGCTTCAAGCTCTGGATGACACGATGCCCGCAGTGAGTTTGTCTGGTTTCCACTTCTCTTATGCCCTGGAGAGGAGGCACGGGGCCAAGAAGTACATCACCTGCCTTCTGGTGGGTGACGGCACCCCCCTCACAGATCCAGGTGAGAAGCGCCAGTGTGCATGGGTCTTCTATGAAGAGCTCTTCTCCCTGGATCCAACCAACACTGAAGCCTGTCAGACCCTCTGGGTGGGACTCCTGCAGGTCAGCATGGGCAACTGGGATGTCTGGAAGCTCCTTTCACTCTGGCTGAGTTTTTGGCTGCCCTCTGCCTGATGCCTGGCAACAAGGCAACAGAGGACGAGCCATCCACGGGCTGACCATGGCATTCTACTGGGCTTTCTGGGATGTCCTCAGCCTGGACCTTGCCACGGTGTGGGCTGAATCCGATGGAAGTGGGGTGCTCCCCCTGTCATGCTGGAGGGCCATGCTGACCCTCCTGCCAAAGAAGGGGGATCCCCACAACCTGAGGAACTGGCATCCCATGTCCCTCCTCTGCACAGGCTACAAGGTGGCAGGAAAGGCCATCTTGCTGCACCTGCGAGATGGCTCTGATTGATCCTGACCAGACATACACAATGTCCGGACATTCCATCTTCAACAACCTGAGGGGAATCAGGGAGGCGGAGGAAGAAATTGACAGCTATTTCCTTTCCCTGCAGGGTCATGCACCCAAGGAAGAAGCACCCTGGGAGGTGCCCTCCACTGTAGAGTGGCAGACGGTCACCTCCAGAACCAGGGCTGCTCATAACTCAGCAGTACCAGTTCCTCCAGTCCAGCTGGAGAACAGGTACGAGGCCCTGGCAACTGGAAGAGAAGGAAGGAGAGGAGGAAACCAGAGAGGAGGCAACTCCATGCTCTCCATGTTCCGAACAGGCCGAAGGAGCTAAGCAGGCCAGGAGGAAAAAGCGTCAAGTGATCGTCATAGGCGACTCCATCCTGAGAGGTACAGAGGGTCCCATCTGTTGCCAGGACCCCTCAACATATGAGGTCTACTGCATACCTGGAGCAAAGATTCAGGATGTGAAGGGGATGATCCAAGCCATGATTCAGCCCACTGATTACTACCCCATGGTCCTAATCCATGTGGGTACTAATGATGTGGCCAGGAAAAGCCCTGATCACCTGATGGCGGACTACCACGCTCTGGGGTGCGTGCTAAAGGAGATAGGCGCACAGATGGTTTTCTCTTCTATCCTGCCAGTGAGCGGATGTGGAAGACGGCATGCAACATGCATCATGGAGACCAACTGGCGGCTTTGGGAATGGTGTCTCAAGGCAGGCTTTGGCTTCCTCAACAATGACATCACAACAAGAGACATGCTCGGATGGGATGGGCTCCACATTTCCCCTAAAGGTAAGCGTGTGTTCTCTTCTAGGTTGGCAGATCTCTTCCAGTGGGCTTTAAATTAGGCTCGTTGGGGGAAGGGGAAGACGAGGGCGGAGGAAACATCGGACTGCCAGACCAAGCAGCACCCGCAAGTACAGCCCAACCTAGGCCTGTGAGCGGAACATATACACAGATAAGCGACAGGGGCCAGGGTAATGCTGAAAGTAGGGGGCCAGTGCACACATCCATAGGAGGCCTCATATGCCTCTACACAAATGCTCATAGTATGGGAAACAAGCAGGAGGAACTTACCCTCCTGCTAGGTGACACCAACCCAGACATAGTGGGGATCACTGAAAAGCAGTGGGACCCAACGCATGACTGGGTGGTGAATGTCAAGGGCTATAGGCTGTACAGGAGGGACAGGATAGGAAGGAAAGGTGTTGGGGCATTGCACTCCATATTAAGGAGGAATACACATCCTCGTCAATTAGCAAATAATCAGAGGAGGGGCATTCTGAAGTGCTGTGGGTTAGAACACAAGGCAATTGAGGGGAAAGAGACTTAATGGTGGGGGTCTACTACAGACCTCCCAACCAAGGGGTAGAGCTAGACCAGGAATTCTTAAGTCAGCTCACAGAGGTAGTTAAGTCAAAGGATGTGGTGGTCATGGGGGACCTGAATTTTCCAGACATCTGCTGGGAAGAGCAGTCAGCCAGGTCTGACCGCTCCTGTAGGTTCCTAGCCAGAATGCAGGACCTCCATCTAACCCAGGAGGTGCACAGCCCCACCAGGGGTGATGCCTTGTTGGACCTGGTGCTGGCCATGGGTGACGACCTGGTGAGGGGGCTGCGGGTGCTCGACCACCTGGGTGACAGTGATCATCACCTGCTGGAGTTCACCATGCAGTGCAAGGTGGCAAAGGCCTGCAGCAAGGCAGCAGCCCTAGATTTCAGGAGGGTGGACTTCAATGAGCTAAGGAGAATAGTCAGGGAAGCATTGAGGTCCCAGAAGGGAGGGGAGCCGGGTGTCCAAGGAGAGTGGTCGCTCCTTAAGGACATGAACCTCCAAGCCCAAAGGGAGGTAATCCCAACACGGATCAAAGGGAGCAGGAGGGCACATAAGCCCCCATGGCTCACCAAAAGCATCTGGGAATGTCTCCTAGCAAAAAGGGAGGCGTACACCCGAAGGGAGGGGCCATCACCAGGGATGACTATACTGCAGTTGCTCGGGGATGCAGGGGGGCAGTCAGGAAGGCCAAGGCAGAGATGGAACTGGGACTAGCTTCCCAGATCAAGGACAACAAGAAGTCCTTTTTTAAATACATAGGGAGCAAAAAGAAGGTTCCGGTTAATGTGGGGCCCCTGCAGGTCACGCTAGGAAATTTGGTTGTCACACCAGACGACAAAGCCAACATATTTAACAATTTTTTTGCCTCCATTTTCCTGAGCAGGGACCGGAACAGTCACCCCACCTCTGGGCCCCCCTTAGACTCCAGGGGAGGTGCACCTAGGCCAAGGTTAGTGAGGAACTAGTTAGGGAACTTCTGGAAGGACTGGATGTATTCAAATCAGCTGGTCCGGACAATCTCCACCCTAGAGTACTGAGGGAATTGGCTGAGGTCATTGCAGGACCCCTGGCATGGCTTTACGAGCACTTATGGTGCTCTGGTGTGGTGCCGGAGGACTGGAAGAGGGCCAATGTGGTTCCCATCTTCAAAAAGGGGAGGAAGGAGGACCCGGGAAACTATAGGCCAGTTAGTCTTACCTCGATCTTGGGCAAGCTTTTTGAGAAAATAATTCTGGCGCATATCCATAAGGGGCCAGCAGGGGAGATTATGCTTAGGGGCAATCAACATGGGTTCATTAGAGGCAGATCCTGTCAGACCAACTTGGTGGCCTTCTATGACCAGATCACCAAATCATTAGATGCAGGGGTAGCAGTGCACATAGTCTTCCTGGACTTTAGGAAGGCCTTCGACACTGTCTCTCACCCCATTCTCATTAAGAAACTGGTGGACTGTGGTGTCGACACCCACACAGTCAAATGGGTCACCAACTGGAGGGAGGGCCGCACCCAGAGAGTGGTGGTGGATGGGTCATTTTCGACTTGGAGGGATGTGGGCAGTGGGGTTCTGCAGGGCTCGGTCCTCGGGCCCGCACTGTTCAACATCTTCATCAGTGACTTGAACGAGGGGGTAAAAAGCACCCTGTTCAAATTTGCTGATGACACTAAGATGTGGGGGGATGTGGGCACGCTAGAAGGGAGGAATAGGCTGCAATCGGACCTAGACAGGTTACAGGGGTGGGCGGATGAGAATAAGATGGGATTCAACACCGATAAGTGCAAAGTGATGCACCTGGGGAGGAACAACCGGCACCATACCTACAGGTTGGGGAACTCCATTCTTGTCAGTACAGGGGCAGAAAAGATCTTGGAGTCATCACTGATTCCAAGATGAACATGGGCCAGCAGTGTGGGGACGCAGTCAGGAAGGCCAACCGTACCTTGTCATGCATCCACAGATGCATCTCAAGCAGGTCCAAGGAGGTGATACTCCCCCTCTATGCAGCAGTGGTCAGGCTGCAGCTGGAGTACTGCGTCCAGTTCTGGGCGCCACACTTCAAGAGGGATGTGGACAACATGGAGAGGGTCCAGAGGAGGCCACTCACATGATCAGGGGGCTTTAGGGCAGTCCCTATGAGAAGAGGCTAAGGGACCTGAACCTGTTCAGCCTCCACAAAAGAAGGCTGAGGGGGGATCTAGTGG
Organism: Crocodylus siamensis; assembly: GCF_052110815.1. Classification (NCBI taxonomy): domain Eukaryota; kingdom Metazoa; phylum Chordata; order Crocodylia; family Crocodylidae; genus Crocodylus; species Crocodylus siamensis. The sequence goes on along the minus strand of NW_028324528.1, from coordinate 20,343 downwards.
CCTGTTACAAACTAGTCAGAGGGGACCAGCAGGCATTGGGGGAGTCCCTGTTCCCCTGAGCACTACCAGGAGTGACTAGAAATAATGGTCACAAGCTGGCAGAGGATAGATTTAGACTAGACATGAGGAGGTGCTACTTCATGGTCAGGGCGGCTAGGATCTGGAAACAACTTCCAAGAGAAGTGGTGCTGGCTCCTACCCTGGGGGTCTTTAAGAGGAGGTTAGATGAACACCTTGCTGGGGTCATTTGACCCCAGTACTCTTTCCTGCCATGGTAGGGGGTTGGACTAGATGATCTGCTCAGGTCCCTTCCGACCCTAGAAACTATGAAACTATGAAACCTGTACCTAGTTTGGGACCTCGTGGAGCTAGTGTGCCAGGAGGGCCTGTCTTTTTCCCTCCTATTCCTGGATGAGGAGAATGTATTTGCCAGTGCAGGCAGGTCCTGGCTTTCTTCCTTCCACAGGCCCTTCAGCAACTGTTATACAGCCACACAGCATGGGGCCACCTGGGGTGTGCTATCCTCTGCTACTTCTGGGGGCTCTGTTACAACTGGTAGCTCTTCATTCTTCAGGGCTTCGCCCTGAAGGACCTGTGAGGGCTGCCAGATTTCTATCAGGACCTCCTCTGGGCCTGGAGGCTAGTCTCCACATCCAGGTCCCCCACCAGAGTCACCCAGGGTGCCAACCTGCTCATCTAGGCCCTCCTCTGGAACCCCCAGCTGGAGGTTCTGACAGCAGAGGCACCCCAGTTGAGACAGAGGTTGATCCTGGCTGGTGCCACACATGTTGGAGACCTCCTGGACTACGATAGGTGGGAGAAGGTGGACCCCACTGCACTGGCCCGGTGCATGGGTCTACCTATGACATGTGCAACCTGCCATCTAGTCCAGGAGGTGAAATCTGCCCTACCTCCCGATGCCCTTGCCTTTGTTGACCAGGTCCTGTGTGGTAGCAGTCCCCACCCCCCTGTGTCCTCTAGTCCACCCGAGTTTGTTGTGGGGCCAGTGCCTTGCCCGGCCTCACGGTGCTTGCTGCTTTAGCACCTGAGTTGGCTGGAGGCCACCAAACCAGTCCACTTGTCCACCATTCATTGCCGCCACCTCTACATGTTCATGTGCTGCACTGCATTGTGCACCATCCATCACGCCACCCTTGTGTCCCACCCAGACACCAAGTGGCAGGACCTGCTTGGTGAGGGCATGGCTGGGGCACCCCAGTGGCTGAGTCTGTACTCCACCCTCATCCCACGAGCCACTGGGGATCGCAGCTAGTGGCTCCTTCATGAAGTACCACAGGCGTGTATGTGGCAAGCTTCATAGACAGGCTGGATACCTTCAAGTCAGCTGACCCTGATGGGTTATACCCCAGGGTACTCAGGGAGCTGGAAAGCATGATAGCTCAGCCCCTGGCATGGATCTTTGAGAGCTCTTGGCGGTCTGGTGAAGTGCCCGATGATTGGAAGAGGGCCAATGTCGTGCCTATCTTCAAGAAAGGGAGGAAAGTAGATCTGGCAGACTACAGGCCCATCAGCCTGACCTCTATTCTGGGGAAAGTCTTGGAAAAGATTATCAAGAAGGCCATCCTTAACAGACTAGCTGAAGGCAATATCCTGAGGGATACCCAGCATGGGTTTGTTGCAGGTAGGTCTTGCTTGACCAATCTCATTTCCTTTTATGACCAGGTGACCTATCACCTGGACAAGGGGGAAGGGATCAACGTTGTATACCTCGACTTTTAAAAAAGCCTTCGATCTGGTATCTCATGATCACCTCTTGGCTAAACTGGCTAACTGCGGCTTTGATGTCACCACAATCTGCTGGCTGGGGAACTGGCTCTGCAGTAGGACCTAGAAGGTGGTGGTTGATGGGAGCCAATTGCTTTGCTGCGCTGTGACCAGTGGGGTCCCACAAGGCTCTGTCCTAGGGCCTATACTGTTTAACATCTTCATCAATGATGTGGACACTGGTGTCAGAAGCGGACTGGCCAAGTTCGCTAATGACACCAAACTCTGGGGTAAAGCATCCACACCTGAGGACAGGAGGGTGATCCAGGCAGATCTGGACAGACTCATGAAATGGGTGGACAAGAACCTGATGGTGTTCAACACCAAAAAATGCAAGGTTCTCCACCTTGGGAGGAAAAATCTGCACCGTGCTTATAGGCTCAGTAGTGCTATGCTGGTTAGCACTACAGATGAAAGGGGCTTGGGGGTAATGGTTGACCACAAGATGAACATGAGCCTTTAGTGTGATGCTGTGGCTAGTAAAGTGAGCAAAACACTGGCTTGCATTGATAGATGCTTCTCAAACAGATCCCGGGACGTCATTCTCCTGTTGCACTCGGCCTTGGTGAGGCCACAGCTGGAGTACTGCATCCAGTTTTGGGCTCCGCAATTCAAAAAGGATGCGGAGAAGCTTGAGAGGGTGCAGAGGAGAGCCACGTGCATGATCAGAGGTCAGGAAAACAGACCTTATGATGAGAGGCTGAGAGCCATGAGACTCTTCAGCCTGGAAAAGCAGAGGCTCAGGGGTGATCTGGTGGCCACCTATAAATTTATCAGGGGTGCTCATCAGGATCTGGGGGAACGACTGTTCACCAGAGCCCCCCAAGGGATGACAAGATTGAACGGTCACAAACTCCACTGTGACCAGTTCAGGCTGGATATAAGAAAGAACTTTTTCAGTGTCTGGGCCCCCAAGGTTTGGAATAGACTGCCACCTGAGGTGGTTTAAGCACCCACTTTGAACACCTTCAAGACACATTTGGATACTTATCTTGCTGGGATCCTATGATCCCTGCTTAATTCCTGCCCCGGGGCAGGGGGCTGGACTCGATGATCCTCTGGGGTCCCTTCCAGCCCAAATGTCTATGAATCTATGAAACACCCCGGTCTCCTGCCCCTTCTGCGGGCAGATGGAGACCCTGGCGCATATGACTCGAGTGCACCAGGCTGCAGCCCCTCCACCTCCAGAGCCTCCTCTTGAAGTTCTGGTTGAATTTCACCCCCCACCTTTTTGTTTTTGGTCACCCCATCCACAGCCCCACCAAGTCCCGGGACTGTCTGGTCAACCTTCTTCCAGTCATGACCAAGTGGGCCCTGTACTTGACCAGGAAGGAGGCTCTGGCCAGGAAGGTGCCCAGAGACCATGGGGCTACTTTCCTCTCACTTGTCTGTGCACATTTCTGGGTGGAGCACTAGTGGGTAGTGTCTACTGGCTCCTTGGATGTCTTTGAGGACCAGTGGTTGAGGTCCAGGGTCTCTGCTCAATGTCCTCAGGCACATTTATTTTCATGTTTTGACTATTTGATCCATACAACACTCCTATCCTATTTTTTTCATTAGTTGTCCCAAGAACTTTAGTTTTTCCATTCGTTCATTAACCCCCATAAAGGGCCTACTAGTTAGCCAGGTGGGCTTTGCCCATGGTAATCAGATGGACAAATAGACAGGAGCCTCTGAGGGAGGAACCTCTGGGAGGAAGTTGGCCATGCCCCTTCATGTTCCAGGCTGCTGTTGCTGCTACAAGCTTGGTTTCAAGAGCTTCTGGGGAGAATATGGCCCAGCCCATTCCTACCTCCAGCTACTGCTAGACGGTAGCTTGCTCTCAGAAAATTTGGGGGTAAATTGGCAGCACCCCTTCCTGCCTTGGCTGCTGCTGCTGCTGCCTGCCCCACCCCCAAGGGGGGTGGTCCTCTATTGCACACCACTGCACCTTGGGGAAGGGCCCACCACACTGCACCACACCCCACACTGCACCCCAGCTTCTGCACTCCTGTTCTGGCCTGCTGCCCAGCCCAATGCCAAGCCGCAGTTGGGGCATAGCCTGGGGAGGGAACCTGCACTGCTTGCAGGGCCCTCCCCCAACATCACTCCTGGAGCCTAAAGGTGCCTTGCCTGCCACAGCTTCCTTGGCAGGCACCCCGCACCTTCATGTCCACTCTCACCTGAAGCACACCCTGCGTGGCTGACTTGGAAGGCTGCTGCCACCGTTACCGCTGCTGCTGTTACTACCTATACTACTGTTACCCCATCTCAGGAGAGGGAGAATTCCCTGCTGCACAGCACCTGCAATGGATTACTTCCCTAATTGACTGATTGCTCCTACACTCCTCTACAGCTGCCTCACTGCATCTGATCCTATGCTGTGTTTTCCTGCCTGATGCTGAGTGCCTGGCTGGAGACCTCAGGGGCTCAGGGACTGAGATTCAACAAACAAAGCCTCAGCTGCCTCCCCTGTGTGCTTCTGCCCTTGTGTGGTAAGTCCTGTGGTCCACTCCCCCTGCCCTGGTGTTTGTTGTGTGGCTTAGTAAGCCAGCTTGCGTCTCCCCAGCCCTTGTATGCCCCCTCCCCCACCTTCCCCAAGCATAGCACACCCCTTTTTTCGTATGGGGCTGTAGCTCAGTGAGCTTCATCCCCCCTTCACCTCCCCCAACTTCTCCCACAGCTCCAGTCTGACACCAGCTGGATTCACTAGCCCCTGCTGTATCTTTAGTTTTTTTTCCTTATTGGCTCTCTCTCCCTTATGTAAAACCATGGCAGGACAGGAGCCTTCTGGGAGAGCAGATGCCACCACAGAATTTCCTGCATCCCCCATTATGGAGGCAGATCCCAGCCAAGCCCCTGAGGAGGCATATGCCCCTGCAGCCCCCACCCTGAAGGCAGAGTCCAACCAACCTCCTCTGGGGGTAGAGAACCTGCAACATCTGCTGCAGAGGCAGGCAGGGGTCCAGCAGGGCCAGGGGATCTCCCCTGGCCAGCCCCCCCAAAGGGTTCCTAAGCCCCCTCCTCCACCATCAGGGACCAAGGGCAAGGGCAGTGGGAAGGGATCCTATTCAGCCTCCTCCACAGCTGCCAAAGGCTCCTCTTCAGCCTCCTCCCTGACCCCAAGCCTAGACCACCAGTGCCTGAAGGGACCAGGTGCAATGCACCAGCCAGCACACCCACTCAGCCTGTCCCTAGTCCTAGCTCTGGCTCCACCAAGGTGAACCCCCAGTGGGAGAACTGCAGTTCTGCATGGGCAGCTGTGGGGTGACCCAAAGCTGCAGGGCCTAAACACTCCACCACTGGCTCTTCCAGCTTAGGCGGTGGGGTCCTCTTTCTGGCAGTCACCCACAAGCACGGGGTGAACTGCCAACTACCCAAGTGGGACAACCTGCACTTTGATTCCTGGGTGCAGGCCCTGGCTCAGGTGGTGGGGGCCCCCAAGATCATGGTGGCCTCCCGCTTTCATGGCAAGGGGTGTTTTTTCCTTGTCTTAGAAGCCATTGCACAAAGGGGGTGGAGAGGCGGCTCGTGGCGGAGGGAGAGTACTTCCCCCTTGAACCCCTAGAAGAGCTGGGGACCCAGGTAGTCCTCAGCTCCATCCCTCCTTAAATCCCTAATTGGGCCCTGCTCCTCCAGCTCCAAACCTTGGGGTGGGCTATCTCCCTGGTGGTGGCCCTCTCACTTGGGTGCTGAGCTCCCAGCCTCTGCCATGTGCACTCATTCCATTGCCAGGCCATGATCCAGCTGGCAGCAGGAGTGCAGCTGGAGGCCAAGGGGCGCATTGTGATTCCTTTTCAGGAGGTCCTGGTGACAGTGTTCTATGCATATAGACATATAGGGGATCTGCGGTGCTTCTGGTGGCATGCCCTAGGGCACTTACATCATGAGTTCCCCATGGGACAGACAGGGAGTGCATCTGTGGGTCCCACTGGCAAGAGGGGTGCCCCTGCCACCCCTCCCCCCCATGTTCCCCTGGCTCCCCAGCCACTCCCAGTCCCACTGTGAGCTCAGGGGATGCCATCCCCACAACCAAGTTTGGTAGAGTCCCAGGGAGGGGAGTAGCAGCCAAAGAGAGAGAGGGGGTGCACCCCTACCACCCCTAACCTTAACCTTCTCCTAACAGAGCCTGTCCACCTGAAGATCACCCTATGGCTGAGTGGGTGCAGGCCATCTCCGGGCAGAAAGCCAAGAGGAAGGCCCAGGTGCAGCTGCAGCCCTCTAAGCTGGAGGATCCCCCTCTTCTTCCCAAGACCACCACATGGAGAGAAAGAGAAGCTCAGCTTCCAGGGACCTAACCTGGCTGTGCCCGACACCCCACCCCCACAAGAGATCAAATGGGTAATCCCAGTGGAGGAGGCTTAGGGGCTGATGGCCAGTCCTGAGCAGGAGCCCACTGAGGAGACCCCCCCCAATTCTGCTAGCCAGGACCTGCTCCCTGAGACCATGCGTGCCAAGGCTGAGGCCTCAGTCGACCCAACGGTGGGTCTGGTAGTGAAGCCCTCCCCCTCTGGTGATTTGGGGGAGACGGGGGCCCTGGGGCTCACCCCAGGGAGTCCTGAGGGGGTAGATCCTCTCTCCCAGGACCATGAAGCAGACACCAATGGCATCCCAGTGCCTCAGGGTTTTCTTCTCTCCCAACAGAAAAACCTTGCAACCAGCCTGCCCACACCAGAGGGGGTTGAGGTGGGACCCCCTGACTGACAGGCTGATCTTGTCAGGGACCCCGTGCAGACCTCCTGGGGTTCCAGCTCTGCCCTGCCATTGTGTAAGGGAGTCCCACCCCCACACTTACCCACACCCCCATCCAAAGGGGCTACAGAGGTCTCCTAATCTCAAGCAGAGTCTGGGGTCTTAGTGGACGAAGGACTCTTAGTGGACTTAGGCTCCTTAGATGGTGCCTAAGGAGCCTGCTGAGCTCCAGGACCAGGAGGACAACACCTGAAAACCAGCAGGCTCCATTGAGCCTGCGGACTTCTCAGTCCTGGCAGTTGCCAGGGGGGGAGCTACTTACATTTCTTGACTGCAAGTACACCCGGCAGTCCACCAGCAAGGTGCAGTACACCTTGGACTGCTGGGGAGATTTTGACTGCATCCTCAACACTGTGAGGGTGCTGGCAGAGGAAGGCAAGGGGTTCAAGCACTGCAGCACCTGATAGGTGGGCCTGCAGTTTTAGATACCCTCTATGCTTATGGGAGGGTACTGTGTGAGCTGGTGGGCCCCACACTGGGCATTGAGACACATGAGGCCCCTGCAAAGTTATCACAGTGTTGTGCAGTGCATTGGTGCAAGAGTAGGAGCTGCTGCTGGAGGCAGGGGAGCAAAACAGCACTCAGCCAGGCCAGGAGCACAGTGCTGGCTGCCCCAGTGGAAATAGGTGGGGCTTGGCCCCATATGAAGTGTCACAGGGGCAGTGTAGACTGCACTGTCCCAGCAAGCTCTGCTGCACACAACTCCATCCCTTCTCCCTCCTCTCTGCCACAGCAGGCTCCTGGGACCTAGTGCCTAGGCAGCTTCTCTCACATACACGTAGGCACACCCTCCTCCCCAAGAAAGCAGGGGCACGTAGGTTGTTGGCCTGAGCCCCAGACCACAGTTGTCACTGCTCTATGACCCAACCACATGATCCCAGCCTTGCCCGCCCCGCCCACTCCTGAACACTGCTCCCTGCTCACCTGCAGCCCTATAGGGAGTTTTGGTGAGTTGTTGCAGTGGCAGGGGGTGCTAATCCAGCCCACAACAGCTCATCAAAACTCCCCATGTGTCCCTTGGACCCAAATAATTGCTCACCCCTGCTCTACATGATTCCAAGGCTGGGGGACATTTGGGCATGCAGATGGTATCTCATATGAACTGGTCTCAATATTTCTGGTTAGGCTGGAGAAAATGTGTTAAGAACTGGTGAAGATCATGCAAGGTGTGTGGTGCCTAGAAAGGAATGAAGAGTAATCCCAGGGCCCCCATGGTCTCCATGCAGGCCGAACAACCCTTGGAAAGGAGGGCATTGTGGAATTAGACCATGTGGAAATAAGTATATTTGAGTAGTGGCTGACTATTTTTCCAAGCAGGCAGAAGTATACCCCCTCCCTGATCAGGAGGTTCAGACTGTGGCAAAGGTGTTTGTTGAGAGATTTGTGTTATCATGTTGTACCTAGTTCTCTACCGGGGTGACATGTAAGGGGTGCATGTGCACCCCCTGAGTGTGGCAGTGCACTCCCTTCAAAAAGGTGTCAGCAGTGCCTGTGGGTGGTCACCACTCGCGACCCCACTATTGACACTGCCAATGGCATCTACCAGTGGTTGCTGGCAAGCAGGTCAAGTAGACAAACATTTGTAGTACACTATAATCATATAAAATCCTGTGTGTATTCACAGGACAGAAACCCTGGCCTGACAGAGGAGCTAGATAGGCCTGTTCATCAGCAGCCAAGATGTTGGCAGGGAACCCTCACGAATACAGGCCCCCATAAGTACAATAGGCCAAAGAATGGCCACACCCAGCAATATCATTGGTGAGGAGGTGGTGGGTAATTCACGGTAGGCCTTGAGGGGAGGAGGCAACAAGACTATTTTACACATCAGTTAAGCTGGGTCTACAGTGGTGTGAAGCCTCCTGTCCACACCCTGGGATTAGGGGTGAGAAAGCACTGGCAAGAGTGGCTCCTCAAATGAACCAAGGGCTCATAACTCAAATAATAAAATGTGGCAGGTGAGAACATGGGTCACTGAGTAGTTGGGAAGGTGATCTTGGCAGGGGTGTTAGTGCATCCTAGAGGCCCCAGTGTGGGAGCTGTCACTGCCCTTGAGACAGGAAGGTAAGTACAGATAGTCAAAAAGCCTGAGGCTGAATTGATTCAGTCTTTGCAGGTTAGTCTAAGCTGTAAAGATAGAACCTTTAAGCAGATGAACAGACATTCACTTTTGATTCAGGAAATGCAGCCACATGCCTGCAGTGGCTCAAGCCAGAAGCTGGGGGGCACTACAGCATGGCTCTGTGCCACATAGCCAGCATGGGCTGTGTGTTCACTTCCTCTTCCTGCTGCCCCCAATATCGCTGGGATTTGCAGTCTAGACTCACAGTAGCAGGACTCTGCAGGGTTGCTCATTACTTCCTATTCCTGCTACCAGGTGCCTCTAGGATTTGTAGTCCACAGTCACAACCAGCACTAAGTAAGCAGGGCAGGGCAGGGCAGGGCAGTTCCATAGACAGGGGAAGGGAAGTTTAACCCCCGCCCCTAGCTCCAGGCCCCAGACCCCAGCCAGGATTTGCCTGAGGGGAGGGGGGGCGAGGGGGGAGAGTGATCTGGCTAGTGAGGCCACTGAACCAGCCCTTACTGCTCCAGCTAGGGAGCAGATGGGCGGGGCCATCCCTGCTCTCTGAAGCATACAGCACACAGCCCAGCCCAGCCCAGGAGTGCAAAATGCTGGGATACTCTGATTTAACAGGAAGGGGTCTGGGACAGAAGTTTCATAAACTGGTTTGACCTAAATCTGCTAAGTCTGATACTACATTCAACTAGGTTTATGTTAAACCAGTTTCAGCCATTTTGAAATTGGTTTATGTGCATTGAACTTCTATTTTGTTACAGGTTTAAACCAGTTTCTGATCTGTTAAACCAGCTTATCTGTAACTTCTGTCCCTACCCATAGTGGCAGATGTATGCTGCCTATTGGTCTTGCAGGTCGCTAGGGAGTTCAACTTCATCTCCCATGATTCCCTTGGACTCTTTGTCTTGTGGCCTTTGAAAATCTTCTGGATATATATTATAATGCTGCAGAAAACTATTGGAAACTGTGGGACATGAGCAATGCAATGGCAGCTTTATAGAATACCAGTACTGTAAATGTAGAACTAACTGCAGTAGTTCTTAGCTCCAGCTATCCAACTGCTCATAAGTATTCCTCCTGGTTTCGATTAACCAGTCAGCTTCCTAGTAACATCTGTCACCTTCCTTCTCTGGGGTGTATGCTCCAACCTAGGGTCACCTATTCAAATGCAGGGTCAGGCAATGTTTTTTGGTCAGAGTGCTGAAAAACCCCAATGCCTACCTTGGAAGGTGCTGGAGTGCCACCATGCCAGAAATACAAAATGATGCAGGGGGAAAATAGCAGGATGCCCTGCCCCCCAGCCCTGCTGCCCCTTCCCCCCAGCCCGGGCTCTGTGGCTGGCAGCAGCTACCCAGAACTGGGGCCAGCTGCAGCCAGGAGGCTGCAAACAGCTGTGCCAGGCTCCAGAGCCCAGGCATCAGCTCTGTACTGGTGCGTGCATGCATGTCTCCGAGCAGGTTGTGGGGGCGGGTCCCGAGGCAGCACAACCCTGGTCTCTCCTCTGTTCCCGGCACAGAGCTGATGACTGGGCTCTGGAGCCTGGCGCAGCTGTTTGTAGCCAGCCCAGGCTCTGGGCATCTGCAGCAAGCAGGGGGGAGGCTGCAAACAGCTGTGCCAGGCTCCACAGCTCCAGCATCAGCTCCATGCAGGTGGTTACTGTGTGTGCACCTGGGGGCAGACAGCAGGGCAGTGCAGCAGGCCCCTCCCCCACCGCCTGCTCTGGCCCTGGCTCTGGGTAGCTGCTGCCAGCTGGGAACCCAGGCTGCCTCCAGCAGGAAGCTGGGACACTGCAAGCCCTCCTGGGAGCAGTTTGGGCTCTAGCAGCTACGCAGACCCAGGGCTGACAGTGGCATACCAAGCAAAATGGTCTCATGTGCTATGTTTGGCATGCGTGCCGTGGGTTGCCAACCCCTGTTCTAATATATATTGAAAACCAATTCTGGAGTCCTTTGTCCTTCTTAATATTAAGGGTTAATTTGGGAGCAACCCCTTTTGCTCTTGAGCCTCCCATTTAAACACCTAGATCATGAAATCCTGAATTTAAGGTATTCATCATAAATATCTAACTAGAGAGATGCCATTAGCACCACTGGGGTTTTGATTCCAATGAATCTATTTTTCTCCCACTAGAAGGAGTTTGATCCTGGAAGAGAAAACAGGTCTGGACTCTGGAGCTGATTCTTGGATTCACAACTTTCAACTCCAGGCCAAATGGCTTTGGTTATGGGGGTCCCAGATTTCTCCCATAAATGAGGATGAATTTCGTAGACACAGTTCTTTGGGTACATGTGATATCTTTTATTAGACCAACTAATTAGCGGGAAAAATTGTTCTTTGCAAGCTTTTGGACACAAACACCTTTCTTCAGGCATAGGGAGAGTCTGCTGGTGTTTTGCATGCTGTCCTGGGTAGAATAGAAGCCAATATGCAAAATATGTCTACCCAAAGAACCTTATTTGCCTATGTCCTTAGACAAACATGGCTACAACAAACAATCCTAAAGCATGGATGAATTTTGTTGTATTCATTATCCACCTTACCATGAGTTACACTTTTCAAATTTCCTTTCACACTTTCATAGATATTTAAGACTAGTAGGGATATTTATGACTATGCAGTCTGACTTCCTGCAGAGCACTCACTGTTACACCAGACCTAGTGATCCCTGCATCTGGCTCAGAACCTTTGTTAGAGCAAAAACATGTTTCTGAGAAAGTGACATCCAGCTGTGATTTAACCAATACAGACACTTACTCATGATGTTGTAGTTATTATTTCCAAATGGTGCTGGGCAGCAAATTTCTGACAAAATATATTTTCACTAACAAATGCTGATTTGGAAAGAAGAAATGCTTCATGGGAAGGTTTCATTTTCAACAAGCTTTTAATAAACCCTAAAGGGAGTTCCAATAGGACTCCCTGTAAACTTATGTTGGGGAAATGTGATTAGCTACTGTGTAGCACCCATACACCGAAGGGTGTGTTCATACCGAGGAGCACTGATCTCGTCCCTTTTTCTGGGCTCGTTCCTAGCCGCGATCAATAGGCAGAGAATAAGGGAGTGTCAGCAAGATGATTTATTTCTCTGCAGAGGGGGGCCACCCAGTGTCACAAAGACAGAGAGTTCCCCCTGAACTGAGTTTACAGCTTGGTATTTAAAGGTTAAGTATTGCATTGCTACATTGTTGTGCGCGCATTTACAAAGCACAGTAGGGAGCAAGCTTGGGCTAGTTTAGACTGGTTTTGCGGTTACACATTACTGTCAGTGAGAAGTGCATGTCGCTTACTGTCAGCAAGAGGCAATCTTTTAATTTTAGGGGGAAAAATATCATTTGCTTTTTCAAGGGCCATCTGCTTTTTATGATTGTATTGCCATTTTCTCTTGCACTTACTATGAAGGAGTGAGACAGAACTTAGAACATGGAGGGCCAGCAGGGCTGCAGCTGCAGCCTGGAAAGGAAGGAAAATACCCACCCAAATTCTGGAGCAGTATCTCGCTCAGGATTGGTGGAGGGAGGCCACCCAAAGGTATTTCCTGCCCCCCCCCTGCCCTGAGAGGGGTAGGTTCCCTGTACGTTGCAGGGAGAGAGGAATGGCTGAGTGTCTCTGCAAGCAGAAACATTAGAATGTGCCTGAAGGCAGTGAAGAGAGTTACCCTGAGGCAGGCAGAGGCCTGCAAACAAGCTGCTAGTGGTAATCTCCAGAACGGAGCTGCAGCTGAGGATCTGGAGCAAAGGAGTCCACAAGGCTGCAGAGAGTCTCTGGACTGGAGTTTTCCAACAGAGGATCTGGAGGCAGGCTTGAAGGAAAAAATCTACAGTCACAGGTAGAGCCTTCCTGCAAAGGGGGGAAACCCCAAAGAGACTGTGAACATTCATAGGGATGCAGAGCAGGCTAGCATGCAGCAAAGAATGGACTAAGGGATTGTTTGCCTGAATTATGGTGATTGGGAGGTTGAGCACTTGATCATGAGAAAAGGGAACATTGCCAGAGCCTGACAAGAAGGATGAGAAGCAGCTGGGGTTTTCTGTGATTTCTTTTTGCTGTTTATTTTGATTTTTTGAGCACAGGCCAAGGCCAGCCCCTGGAAAGGTGTACCCAAGAGAGGGACTAGGACACCCTGGGGTAGGGGCAAATAAGGTTACAACAGGCAGCACTGCAACCTGGCTGCGGAAGAATATTGTAAAACACCATCTGGAGAGGCTAGGCTGGGATAAGGGATCAAGACCTGATAGCGATGTAAAAATCGTGGTTCGTTTCTCGGGAGGAGGAAAAAAAAAAAACTTCAGCTACAGACACACTCTATTAGCAACACAAAAGGTATATATTTGCAAATAGGGTCAGAGAGAGAGACAAAAGATCAAACACTCTGCTGCCCCCCGAGGGAAACTGCCCAGCTGGCTTTATCCCCTCTCTCCTGACCACGTGTGCAGAAGGAGGAACTTTTACAACTCATTTCCGGTTCATACAAACATATTTGTAAACATGTCGCTTCATACGTCCCATGTGCATTATAATTAACTACTTAAGTATGCGGGGCGGATAGGCTTAATATGTATTAGGTTATTACGCATGGGCAGACCATTTCTGAGGTTATAAGAGCCTGAAATTTTTCTTGCCTCAAGGTTAGAACTGTAATCTACTTTTATCTGCATGAGAAGCTGAGGACTATATGCTTTACTGTAACAAAGAGATAGTAACTTTGCAAAACAAAGAGGGAGTGATACTTAATACAAAGGGCCTTTGGTAGTTTTCCCTTCAGTTTCCAACCCCCCCTTCCCTCTCCCATTAGGAGACAAGGAGGGCTAGCAGCTGTGTTTTTTTTTTTCTAAATCTGCTATTGATAATGCATTTTTAATAATATTTCTAACAATAGGATCACTGTGGGCATTGCCTCCCGGGAATATATAGGTTATCAAAGTCATGGCAGGTGAGAAAATGGAAGATCCACTTCCTAGCAGACCTGGTGATCCACAGCCAAGGTCTACCCTGTTGCCACCTGTAGGCAGACAAGCGCAGGGCAGTACTAGCAAGCCCTATAATACCTACAGGCGTCACACTTACCTTGTAGTGATCAGAGCTTAACCCACTGACTGCTCTTGAACCTGGGGCTTCCAGATCTTCTCATATCTCTGCCTTGGAGGTCAGGATACAGCAAGCCTGGGTGCTCTGGGTTGTGCTGCAGACAGTCAGGTAGCTATGAGAACTGACTTCAGCCACAGTCGGGGAAGACCGTGAGAAGAGCTCAGAGATCAGGTGGTGTTGGCTTTTTGTTTTTCGTTTTTGTTTTGCAAAAGAAGATGGAAATACTTTATTTCCAAAATATATGTTTTAAAAAAATGCTCTTTCCGTGGAGGTTTTTTTCCCCAAACTCCTCTGCCCCCATTCCCAAATTCTAGTGTTTGTTCTAAAGCTGAATGAAAATATTTGGGAATGTCAGTTTCCCACAGAATGGAAATTCAAACTTTTGAGCAACTGTATTAAATCTTTCACAGACATAATTTAATCCTCAAAAAGGGTCTGTGAGGTAGGTAGCTGTATTATATCCCTACTTTGCAGGCTGGCAAATGCTGGCTGTGGGACATTGGTTAAGTCTAAACCACAAACCTAGTGTGCCAAGCAGCAGTGTCCTCAGATATGTCATGATGCTCTGCAGAGGCTGCCTCCTGAATGAAAAGCAGTGTGGCTATGGCTAACCAACACACTACTGTATGGATGCAGCTATATTGCTTCTGATTAAGATGCAGCCAAGCCAAGCGTATGCGGCATGTTTGGAAATGCCTCTGTGTAGCATGGTAAGTTTGTAATCTAGGCATGGCCTAAGTGTTTTGCACCAGGCTATAAAACAAACCTTTTGTTTCATGTGCAAAGAACTATGCAAAACAGGTTTCCCTTGCTTTATGCAGGTTCTGTATGTGCAAATTTGCTCTTATGCGATGACCCTTTTTATACCAAAAATTCATTATATGTGAGGTAAATTCATTCTTATGGGATCGGTGTGGTGGAAGCCTGTAGTCAGCTGCTTTGTGTGGTACATTGAGGGAGTGATGCACATCAAAACATAGTCTTCTGCGTGGATCTGTACTCCTCACTTGTTGTCTGCCACACGTGTTTCTGTAGCTGCCATCCCCATTATGGCTTCTAAGCGTCCCGCTAGCTTATCTCCTACCCCTCTCCCTGGTTCATCAATCACCACCCTCTCTTCAAACCAACTGAATATTCAACATGACTATGCTTATGTGTACTGTCTCCTGTTGGTGAGTACCAACATTGGCTTGTAAAAGTGGCAGAAATGAGTCTGGGGGTCAGTATTTGTTACATTGTAAAGTGGGTTCCCTTTATGCAAATTCGAGTTATGCGCTATTTTCCAAGAACACATGTATGGCATAAAGCAAGGGAAACCTGTAACAACAGGACTCTATTTGGACTGTAGCAAGTAGATCTTTATTGAGTGCACCATACAAAAAAGGTACATCTGCTATCTGAGCTCATGGAGCTTTCTTGAAGCTTACTGGTGTCACCCTTGAAATCATCCATCCTACAACATGTTCAAAATGACAGGTTCTTTAAAGGTTGTAATTGTTAGACCCTGACTCCATGCAGCGCCCAAAGACTAGGCAGACGACAATGCAATTGCTAATGGATCCTGGTACTCATTAGCCAGAGCGAGCAGGGAGCAAACACCAGCACATATCGCTTGCAATAACTTTATTCATATTTGCTCTTGCCTATTCCTTAGGTTGGTTATGATGCAGCACTTTGCAGAGCATACCCTGCCACTGGTAGCTTGACTACACTAACTACACCTAGGAGGGTGGCAGTTTCAGGTCATATCTAGGATTAAACTTTCTACTCTCTTGCTTTGGTTTTCTTTACTTCTTATGGGCACAGTTTCTGACTTCTGGGCTTCTTGGCCCCCCCTCGGATCAGTTGAGATTGCAGGCTCCCGGCTCTGGCAGCTCTAACAGTGATTTTTTTTTTTTTTTGTTTCCCTTTGTCTGCCCCTTCTGGACTGCCAGATTACTTGGTCTTTAGGGTTGTGCAGACTTTTTATTAGATTTTTCTCTCTAACAACTTTCTAGAATCCTAACATTTTTTCTAAGTTTCACTTACCTTTTAGTTTTTCTTTCCTTAATAGATCTTAACCATAACTTTTTTTGGGCTACAGGCTTCACAATTTGTTTTTTATCAGTGGCTCCTTCCTGCCTTGCTCTCTGCAAACTAATTCATTCATCAAATTTCTCTCTCTTACAGCTCAGCAAGCTGTACAACCCAGCAAACTTCACTTGGACTAAGAAAGGTCTCCTGAAAGGCTGTGGGTGACAAATTACACGCTACACACAATCCCTTCAAGAAAACTCTTCCTACCTTTAAAAAGAAACTTTTTTAAACTATGCCTCTGCAGAGAAAAACAAAATGTGCCTTTGATAAGCTTATTCCTTTTCCCTGCTCGGAGTAACTCAAATTAATTTTAGGCACTGATCTTTATTTCCACAGATGTTAACAATCTCTATCTCTTCTACACTCTTTACTGTTCCTGAAGAAGGGGAGGCGGGGACCAAGTTTCCCTTTACCTCTAATCATAAATTCTCTGCCACTGCCTGAACATACCTTGTCTCTTTCCATGCTACTTTGCTTCTATTTTCTGATACACACAGGATTCTAAAGCTTGGAGGGCAGTTGCTTTACTTAAAATGCCCTCGGCTCAACCCAAGGCTGTAATACAAGCCAGGCTAGACAGACCTTCCTGTGGTCCTGGATCTCCATTCCATTTAACCCAACCTACCAAAAAAACACTGAGGTCATCCTGATCCCCCAAACACAGAGGAAAAGCCTCTGAACCTGCTGCCATGCTACTGGTGAAAGGTAAAAGACAGGGTACAATAGCTGAGATGGCCCAAGAGAACCTAGTTCATGCCGAGCTGACCCAGGCCCAAGAGACCCCCATATGCCTGCTAGGCCTTACCCTGGTAGGATTGGGATGATCAGTCCCCTCCAAATGTGTGTCAGATCCTGCCAACTACACCAAGATGTTAGACCCCAACTCCATGTGGTGCCCAAAGACTAGGGAGACAACGATGCAATTACTCATGGATCCTGATGCTCATTAGCCAGAGCAAGCAGGGAGCAAACACCAGCACACATTGCTTGCAACAGCTTTATTCAGAATGGAGAGAGCTTTGGACTAGCTCCTGAAAAACCAACACACTGGGGAGCCACAGTGAACAAGTTTTTTCCCACATTTATACGTTTTGGTTTATACTCATTAACATTTATTCTACCTTTGCCTCTCCTATGTTCCACCCATTTCTCCTATCTCAAGCCCCGCCTCTGTTTACTGCTTGCTTCATTAGCATAAAATTGCCTATGCATTTCAGTCATTTACATGTCTTTTTACTATGAGCCCCCATGGCTCACCAAAAGCATCCAGGAACATCTCCTAGCTAAAAGGGAGGTGTACACCCAATGGAAGGGAGGAGCCATCACCCAGTTGCTCGGTGCTGCAGGGGGCGCTGTTAGGAAGGCCAAGGTGGAGATGGAACTGGGACTAGCTACCCGGATCAAGGACAAGAAATCCTTTTTTAAATACACAGGGGCAAAAAGAAGGTACAGGGTAACGTGAGGCCTCTGCAAGACATGCTAGGAAATCTGGTCGTCACACCAGACAACAAAGCTAACCTATTTAACAATTTCTTTGCCTCCATTTTCCTGAGCAGGGACTGGATCAGCCCCCACACCGGGACCCCGTGAGGCCCCAGGGGAGGCGCACCTAGGCCAAGGGTCAGTGAGAATCTAGTCAGGGAACTTCTGGAGAGACTGGATGTATTTAAATCAGCTGGTCCGGATGATCTCCACCCCAGAGTGCTGAGGGAATTAGCTGAGGTCATTGCGGGACCCCTGGCACAGCTTTACGAGCACTCATGGTGCTCTGGTGTGGTGCCAGAGGACTGGAAGAGGGCCAATGTGGCTCCCATTTTCAAAAAAGGGAAGAAGGAGGACCCGGGAAACTATAGGCCAGTTAGTCTTACCTCAATCCTGGGTAAGCTTTTTTGAGAGAATTATCCTGGTGCATGTCTGCGAGGGGCCAGGAGGGGAGGTTATGCTTAGGGGCAACCAACACGGGTTCATTAGAGGCAGGTCCTGTCAGACCAACCTGGTGACCTTCTATGACCAGATCACCAAATCCTTAGATGCAGGGGTAGCAGTGCACATAGTCTTTTTTTGGAAGTCCTTCGACACTGTCTCTCACCCTGTTCTTATTAAAAAACTGGGGGACTGTGGTGTCAACACCTACACGGTCAAATGGGTCGCTAACTGGCTGGAGGGCTGCACCCAGAGAGTGGTGGTAGACGGGGCATTTTTGACCTAGAGGGATGTGGGCAGTGGGGTCCCCTAGGGCTTGGTCCTCAGGCCCACACTGCTTAACATCTTCATCAGTGACTTGGACGAGGGAGTAAAAAGCACCCTGTTCAAATTTGCTGATAACACTAACATGTGGGGGGATATGGGCAAGCTAGAAGGAAGGAATAGGCTGCAATCAGACCTAGACAGGTTACAGGGGTGGGCGGATGAGAACAGGATGGGATTCAACACTGACAAGAGCAAGGTGATGCACCTGGGGAAGAGGAACCAGCAACATACCTACAGGCTGGGGAACTCCCTTCTCGTCAGTGCAGATGCAGAAAAGGATCTTGGAGTTCTCATTGATGCCAAGGTGAACATGAGCCGGCAGTGTGGGGATGCAGTCAGGAAGGCGAACCGTACCTTGTCATGCATCCACAGATGCATCTCAAGCAGGTCCAAGGAGGTGATCCTCCCCCTCTATGCAACACTGGTCAGGCTGCAGCTAGAGTACTGCATCCAGTTCTGGGCGCCACACTTCAAGAGGGATGTGGACAACATGGAGAGGGTCCAGAGGAGGGCCACTCGCATGATCAGGGGCAGCACGGCAGGCCCTACGAGGGGAGGCTATGGGACCTGAACCTGTTCAGCTTCCACAAGAGAAGGCTGAGGAGGATTTAGTGGTCTGTTACAAACTAGTCAGAGGGGACCAGCAGGCACTGGGGGAGTCCCTGTTCCCCCAAGGACTCCCAGGAGTGACCAGGAATAATGGTCACAAGCTGGCAGAGGGTAGATTCAGACTAGATATTAGGAGGTGCTACTTCACTGTCAGGGCAGCTAGGATCTGGAACCAGCTTCCAAGAGAAGTGGTGCTGGCTCCTACCCTGGGGGTCTTTAAGAGGAGGCTAGACAATCACCTTGCTGGGGTTGTTTGACCCCAGTACTCTTTCCTGCCACGGCAGGGGGTCGGACTTGATGATCTGCTCAGGTTCCTTCTGACCCTACTAACTATGAAACTATGTCTAAGACCTTGACTTTTCTTCGGTCAGTGGGTGGACTTTGACCAAAACCTGGAAGCTTCTGGAGGCTTCTTTACCAATCACCATTCACCTTTTTGCATATGTTCATCTTGGATTCTGTTACTAATTACGGGTTTTTTTCACATTCCAGTCTGTTTTTCTGTCTCATTTTGTACCATCTTCCACCTTTTTTGGGCCCCTGTATCTTATCTCGTTCCTCGCTGTCGCTGGTTCACAGCACACAGGCTTAATTGCTGCTTTTTCCAGAAAAAAGTTAAAGTGCTTACTTAGTAATAGCAAATGGCTGGCTTAGGTATCATTCTGCAGGTCTGCTGGCCACAGGTCGTGCCTTGTATTCAGCTGCAAATCCAGTGCTAAGACCCAAATATTGTCACCCTAACAGTAATACTCCCGGCTTTGGTGGATATCTGATTTGTGGCCTTGTTAGAAATATTATTAGGAATGCATAATGAATGGAGTGTTGTTAGAACTGCACAGTTTGCATCTCGTACCTGATAAGAAACACTACCAAGGACCCTTTGTGCTAAAGTATCACTCCCTTTTCCCTCTTGGCCAAATTACTATCTTTTTCCTACACTAAATCACACACTTCCCTGACATTCTCATGCAGATTACAGAAGCTGTAATTCAATTGACTGTGTCCTTGAAAGAAAGAAGGATTTCAACTTTTGGTGACCTAGAGAGCTTTCTAAGCATGCGTAATTAGCTGATGCATATATGCCTATCTGCCCCGCATACTTAAGTAGTTAATTATAATGAACATGCGACGTATGAAGTGACGTATTTACATATATGTTTGTATGAACCGGAAATAAGTTGTAAGAGTTCCTGTTTCTGCACACGTGCCCAGGAGAAGAGGAGAGATAAAAGCCAGCTGAGAGTTTTCCTCGGGGGTGGAGTGGTCCTTTGTCTTCACTCCAACCCTATTTGCAAATATATCTTTTGTGTTGCTAATAGTGTGTGCCTGAGGAATTATTATTCGTGAGCCTCCAAAAGAAACGAACCGCGATTTTCGCATCAGCCTAATGTACAAGTCCCTGGTGTACGCTGCAGATAGCAAATAATCCCCCACATCCTTAACTATTTTTCTTCAGTGGTTCATCCTTCTCATGGTTAAAAAATGATAGTACTCTGAATTTGCCTAGCTTCTAGTCACTTGGTAGTGAATACCTGTGCCTGATAGATCAAGTAGTTTAATGCTATTAGAAATCTTTCCATGGAGGTCCTTGTAGTCTGTGGTCAAGTCACCTGTCATCCTTCTCTAAAAATTTGATTATAAAGCAGGTTTTCCAGACCTCAATTAGTTCCTGCAGCTGCTTTCTGCAGTGGCAGCAGAAGCTTAGTGCATGAGTGATTTGTGTGTCCTGA
>NW_028324527.1:0-25000 GCF_052110815.1 Crocodylus siamensis | reverse complement strand
AGAGCTGTGTCGCTGGCAAGCAGTCCTAAGGGGAGGTTCCAGACAAACCGTGAATGCCGTGTGCCTCCGGAGGCTGGGAGAGCATGGTGAGCTCCCACAGGTGATGGTGGTGCTGTCAGTGGTGGGAGCTTGGCAGTGGCCAACGGTGAGCTCCCACAGGCAGCTGCAGCGCTGTCTGCAGTGGGAAGTGCCAACCAGCGGTTGGCAACCACCTGCAGACATCACTGGCAGCGCCTTTTTGTAGGGGTGCACTGCCAAGCTGAGGGGGGTGCACCCCCTATGCATTGCCAATGAGACCAACCACGGTTCAAGTCCTAAGTCCTCAGTGGTAGATTGAGCAGAAGAGGAGGGCAGAATCTCACTGGCTGTGAAGACAGGAGAAGGCTGCAGCAAGATGGAGGTCTCCTATTGTTTGGGGATCTCCCTTGCTGCTGGGCTCAGATCTCTACCTTGTCAAGTTCATGTGATTGCTGTTGCTGTGCACCAGCTTCCTCATGTTGAACAAAGTCGCACACAGTCTTCTACCACAGGAAACAACATGTACTTCTGTACCAACCTCCAAAATCCCTCCAGTGATGGATGAGTGGTGATGGAAACAGGACTAGTGAATTTGGCAGTCCCAGTCATGAATTTTCATGCAGGAAGCGGTAGCCTGATGGTTATCTTGTACCTGGGTTGAGACTGGGGTGCAATTTGGCAGCTGCTTCCATTACTGTACAGTCTGATTCAGGATTCCCTTTGATCGCCTCATATGAGGAAGGGGTTAGAAAAGGTGCTCTGAACCTAGGCTGTCTTATCTGCTCCTGGCTAGATAACCCCATCCATCATAAGAAGACATTGATTTTGGCAATGTGGAACATTTGCACCTTGGTGGGTAACCAAGACAACGAATTACCAGAAAGAAGAACTATTATTCTCTCCTGGGAACTAGTAAGATACACCATCAATGTTGCAGCTCTAAATGAGACGAGACAATTAGATGAGGGAAGAGGATGGAGGCAGTAGCAGCCAGTACGCCACCATCATTAGTGCGTATGCCCCAACGCTTGATGAAGATGTTGAAGAACAGTTCTGCTCCAACCTTGACCACTTACTGACTAACGCTATCACAAGAAGGACAAGATTATTCTCGGTGACTTCTGTGCCAGAATCGGATGTGACCTAGAACTCTTGAGTAGCACTACTTGGAAGGAAGGAATAGGGAAAGCCAACTCCAATGGCATCTCTCTCCTGAGCATGTGTGTGTGGAGCATGGTCTTGGCATCATGAACACCATCTTCAAACAGAGTGCCAAAATACAAGACCACCTGGAGCCACCCTCACCCTAAGCATTGGCACCTCTTTGACTATGTTATTGTTAGAGCCTGTGATCAACTGGGTATCTGTATCATGAGCCATATGAGGAGCTGATGACTGCTGAACAGATCACTGTCTTGCCAGATCCATCATGAACATATGGCTTGCTCTGAAACACAAAAAACAGCAAAAAGCAAAGCTCTTCAAAACCCAAAAGTTTGTAACAATCTCCAACAGTGCCTCCACAGAAAGTTCTCTTCCTTGTCCACAAATGAAGTCAACACTGAACTCCAGAAGGGGTCCGTCTGGCCTGCTGTCCCTCCGGCCTGTGCTGAATCCATTGTCTATACCACCCATTGACATCAAGATTGATTTGACGAGAACAATACCAGGATCCAAGTCCTCAACCAGAAGGGAAGGGTCTTTGGCCAGATAACACCTTATCTCAGCAGAAGGAGCTCCTCCAAAGCTCCACATCAGCGCTGTGGCAGAAAGCCACCTTGTTTCTCCCCAAAATCTCTGTCCTGTGACACTGTGACTAAAATCTCTGAGGTGCAACCATTTAATTAGGATGGGCCCAGCTCACAGGGGACTGCACCCTCAGCCTGTCTATTTAGGTAACCTGAGCTGGCTGCATTTCTGAGGGAGGGGGGAAACCTGCTCCCTCTGCCTACGAGACTTGCATCAATTACCTGGGTGGGGGGTTTCTACCTGGGGAGCTGGAATCTGCCTGGTAACAAGTGATGTATTTCAGATTGGTTGGCTGACAGCCAACTGGGGCTGACTTCCACTGGACCAGGTGAATGAGGTCACAGGGGCTATATAGGTTGGGGAGGGGAAGGAGGCTCTCTCTTTGGCCATGAGGTGAAGCAGCAGCAAAGCAGGGGAGACAGAGAAGCCTTACCATCTGGACCTAGCTCTCTCTCTCACCCCAAGACTCCAGAAGGGAAACTGGAGAACTCTGGAAGATGCTTGTGAGTAAGCTACTCAATTGGATTAGATATTTAGCTGGCAATAACACAGATGCGTAATCAAAAGGCTACCTCAGCCACACTGTTTGCTCTTTAGGATTTCTAAGATATTGCTCAACCCTGTACCCTAGTTTACCCTACCCCTTGTAATCAATAAAGTTCTCCTTTCTGACTGGTGTGGGAGACTTATTGAGGGGTGGGTCTAAATTATGCCTAAGAGACCCCTTAGGTCTGCGGACTAAGGGAGACTTTGCTTTTTGCCCCCTGACTTGGGGAAGTGCCCCAAGTGCCTGTACCAGGTCAAGTACCCGTCGGACTATTAGGCCTGTGTTTCCCTGAGGACACAGGGCTGAGACAGTCCCTTCTCGGGGTGGTGGCGGCGACGTTACCCCCAGACTAGCGAGTGTGCTCCAGGAGACGGGTCGGCCGAGCATAAGGCGCCCCTAGGGAGGCATTTGGAGTCTGGAAGGTGGGTGGGCGCAGGGAGGTGGGTGGCTCAATGCAGGAGCGCCCCCTACTGGCCCACCACAAGCGCCTCAAAGCAGAAGCTCAAAGGAAGATCTGGGAAATAAAAAAAAAAAAAAAAAAGTGGTGGCAAAAGAAAGCCAAGGAGATCCCAGCTCTGTTGACGGACATGACATGCATAGTTTTTTTTCCAGTCAATGAAGGCCATCCACGGCCCAGTTTCCCAATAGTCCTACTTTCCTCATGACAGGATGGCTTGATGCTTCTCAAAAACAATTTAATCTATCCAAGCTAGATGAAAAAAGCACTTTGAAGCATTTCTGAACTGTGAGTCCACAGTGGTAGCTACCACCATTGAATCCATCCCCCAACACCCTGAAAAGGGTTCCCTTGCCAAACCTCCTATCCTAGAAGAAGTTTGACATGCCGTGATGGAAACTAAGAACAACAACACTACTGGGATGGATTTCACCTGGTGAAATCCATAAGGCTGGTGTCAAGGAACTAGTACTGAGACTTGACAAATTTATTCTATGTGTTTGGAACAGCAAAGATCTGTGGGGACCTTAGGAATGCCAACTGTCTTCAAGAAAAGAGATAAGTCTGTGTGTGGACCTATTGAAGTGTAGTGTCCTCCTTTTCACAGCAGGGAAAATCCACATCCTCTTGAATCATCATCTCCCCCTTGCTGAGGAAGTCCTGCTGGAATCTCAGCAGTTTCAGGCCACCCCATGGGGCAGTTGATGCGATGTTTGTTGGTCCCAGGTCCCAGAAAAGCAGTAGGGAACAACACCAAGACCTGTATATAGCCTTCATTAATCTCACTAAGGCCTTTGATTCTATCAGTTGCAAAGCCTTGTGGAAAGTACTGACCAGATTTGGAAGTCCAGAAAAGTACATCAAGGTAACAGCTGCACCTGTTCTGTGTAACGGATTGGAGATCGATCCACTTGTCATTTGAATTGGGGTCAAGCAGGGATGTATCATCACTCCAACTCTGTCCATTTTTTGACAGCCATCTTGGTTCTCATTTAGGACCACCTTCCTTCTGGAACTGATATTGAATACGGAATGGATGGAAGGATCTTCAATCTAGGATGTTTTGGTCAAAGACTGAAGTACTCAAAAACAACCATCCTTGACTTTCAATATGCCAATGACTGCACTATCCTTGTGCACATTGAGGAAAACCTCCAGACTGTGCTGGGATTTTTCAGAGAAGTTTGCTAAACTTTGGGTCTGCCTCTCAACATCAAGAAGACTTGTCTGCCCCAGGCTATGAATGTGACCCCCTCTCTAAATTATCAAGGGAAAGACCCTGGAGGTAGTCAAGTACTTCCCGTACCTCTGTAGGCATCTCTCTCAGAGTGAACATTTGAGGAGGAGATCCAGCGCACAAGTGCCTCCTTTGGGAAATCGCTTTTGCTTGTCTTGACTCATCACAGTCTCTGGAAAGACACCAAGATCCAGGTCTGTAATGCAGTCATCATCACCACTCTCCTCCTATGGATGTGAAACATGGGTGACTTATTGTCACCAACAGTGCCTCCAGAAAATCCTCCACATCGCATGGAAAGATTGCTGCACAAACGTCAGCAGCTTTGCTGGTAACGCTGGCTTCAGCACTGAGTCAGTGATCCTCAAGCACCAACTTTGCTGGTTCGGATGTTGTGTGCAGATGCCTGAGTCTCTACTCTCAAAACAACTGCTTGACTCCCAGCTTTGTAATTGTAGTTAAGATAATTATCAGGATTATTAATTAAATTCTGGATAAATAATTTTGTTATTGGTACCCCTTAACTTACATATCCCAAGTTTTATTTTGTGGGCTAGCAGTTAGCAAATTATATCTTTTACTCATTTATGTAACAGGTCTGATTTGATCTGGAATCCTTAACAATAAAAATTGAAGAACCTTGATACTGACATTTAACAGTTACTATTCAAAGTACAGTCATAGACACAGCTATCTATGTACATTATCTGTAGAGACTGTGTATCTGGGTTGTCTAGGGTTTTCAGATCATTTTAAATAAAAGTTTAAAAATAAAAATGAATCCACTAAATGCATTTATTTAATTATTTTAAACTATTATTTCTAGGATAATGCCAAGAGAAAAAAAAACAGCGCATCTAAATGGTGTCCAAAGAAAATCCAGCTTGCTTCCAGCTGAAAGCCCTGGAACCCTGACAGTTGATCCAGATGGGAATTCCTCTCCACTAAGCAGCAAATACTTTATAATAGAGAAGAACACTTCCCAGCTTGGGTCTGACTACTTTAACCAACCCTGCATCAGCCTGGCTAAGTCAGTTCTAGGACAGGTAATTTTCACACTATATATGATGTTATTTACTCTATGGTGATTTGTTGAACTAGAATTGCATTCCCCTTCTCTCAGATTTTTTTATTCCAGAGCTGTCTGCTCATTTAGGAAATGCAGGGCATGTTCCTGTTTTTGATGAAGTCATTTGGAGTTTTGAGAACAGAACTGGGCCTGTTTTAGTTGTATATCCAGAGGTAAGGGGTTTGGGGTGTTTTTGTTTTAATCTTTTGGTTTGTTTGTCTTAATCCTTTCCCAGGCTTAGCAGGACAGAATATCAAATATTTCTAGTGATTTTTAGGTACTGCTGGTGCCTTTTCTTTCTTGGTCCTAATTTCAAAATCAAACAGAGGAGGTGGGATTACCATCTCTTCTTTGTAATCACCTGTTCACACCTGTAAATGAACAAAGATGCAACACTTTGGCAACTATAAAAATAAAATACTAGTGCAGAAGGAATACACAGGATATTACCACCTATCACAGCAGTTATATTCTAGAGGGACATGACCAGAATAATTTGGACCTTTGGGCACAAGTACCACATATGGAAAAAGAAACATATATTTCTTTGCAGCCAATGTTTTGGATCCTAGTTAGAGATGGGTAGCATTCAGGTGTGGCTATGGGGTTCACATGCAGCTTATATACGTTATTTGGCCCTGTGGGTTGTATCCAGACCATGAGGCTTCTCATAGGCCAGATGCTCCACTTCTGGCAGGGGCAGTGGCTTGTTGGTGCAACTGCTGGAGCCAGTGTATTGGCATGACTCCATAATCCAGGAAGTGAATGCCAGTGAATTCACCCCACTCTTCTCTTCCCACCCCCCTTTATTTTTAACCAATGACTTGTTTTAATTGCCAACAGGCTGTGAACACTCCTAATGTGATGATGAGCAAGGGAGTGGGGAGAGAGTGCAGCTCTCATACCCAAAGGACAAACATTGCTGCTACTCAAACACAGTATCTGCACTGACAAGCCTATAGTTTAAAGGGAGTGCAGTCACACTGCTACACATCCCTGGATCCACCCCAGCACCAACTGTGGCATATATTTTATAAATGTGTTCTCTAAAAACACATGGAAGATGAATAGCCTGTCCCAAATTTTTATCCATGGTTCCAGTTGATTTTTTTCCCCCCAGATCTTTTCCAGGATTTCATTTGCTTAGTCTTGGTATCCATCCCTTTCTCTACTAAAATTACATTTATTTTAAGGACTAATCTTTTTTTCTATTTAGTTCACATATGACAATTGTTCAGAGGGGTGAGACGATCTAGTGAGACCGTATTTGGTAATTATGATTAAATTTCTCATTTGAAGGTACTTGTTCTGTTAGGGTTATCAAAATTTCTTTAAAAAATCTCATATTCTCTCCCAAAAAGAGTTGGCTTAATTACGTATGACTTGCCTTTACTCGTACAGAGTTGTATATTTGATAAATTCTAGGGAGGAACAAAGGTTGTTAACAGGGTAGGGAAAAAAATCAGGGGAAAGCAGCTTTTCATATTTATCCTGGGAGCTTAACATGGTCTGCATAAAGGAAATGGTCTCTCTCTTTTTCAGAGTTTGTTTTTTGACCTGAATTTCTCTTACCCAATATATATCTGGGAAATCTATTTTCTCATGCCATTCTCACTCTAGCTGTCTACACCTTTTGAGTAAGTTTTCACACACTTGTTCATAATGTTCTTTAACTGAATATTCTTCACCTGTATGATAATATCGTATTATGTTGGGAGCTTTAATACCTCCGATTTTAGAAAGGCTGTGTAATACTAGTAAACAAAGCTCTTGGGCAAGAGGTGATATATTTTATTAGATGAACTAAACAGTAGCAAAAATAATGCCTCTTATTTTTCCAGATGAAGTTTAAGAAAACAACTTGCCAAGTCTTTAAGGTGCTATCTGGTACACATACAGGTAAACATCAGAATAGAAAGAAGAGTGTTGAGAGTATATTCATTTCAATGGTTGCTGTTCTGCATATCCAAGAAATCTTCATCCCAATGTTTTGTTGCTATTTTTAGACCAAGGCACTAAATACTTAGCATTAAAAATATCCTTTATGTTTTTCTGCAAGGTTAATACTCAGTTATCTCATTGAATTTTTAACCCACTTAAGCAGGAAGATGAACAATTATAAATTTAAGTTTCTCAGGGATACTAGCATCTAACATTTCTGGTTTATCCTAATTAATTTTATATCCAGAGATGGAGCAGCATCTATTTATTGTGAATACAATTGATTATAGGGAGGAAGAATGGTTTTTGGGTTTTTTTACAAAAAAATCTACATAGAAAACTATTCTATGCTTTGCTTCTGAATCACCATCCCCCCCCCCCCGTTTTTATTTGGAACCTTGTCTGATTGCAGTAGCTAGAAGTTTTATGGCTAGAGTGAGAGTAGAGAGGCAATAGTAGGGACCCTGCCTAGTTCCTCTTGTCAATTTAAATCTGTGTGAGAGGGTTCCATTCACTAGTACAGCAGCTCCAGGGTCCTTACCGAGGTTTAGTTACTGTATCTCCACTTTATCTCGAAAACCAAATTTCTCTAGTACAACACCCATTCTCCCCTGTCAAAGGCTTTTTCTGCATCTAGACAAAGTAAAACACTGGTGTTTTTCATATACCGAGTTCAGGCCTTTCCTAATCTGATTCACATCTTGTCTGGCTACAATAAATCCTGAGAATTTGGGACTACATTATTTAGATATTCTTAGACACTAGGGCTGGAAGGGACCTCAAAAGATTGAGTCTAGCCCCATGCCCTAGGAGCAGGAAGTCAGCAGGGATCATAGGATCCCAGCAAGATAAATATACAAATGTCTCTTGAAGGCATTTAAGATAGGTGCTTGAACCACCTCTGGTGGCAGTCTATTCCAAACCTTGGGGGCTTGGACAGTAGAGAAGTTCTTCCTTATGTCCAGTCTGAAACAGTCATGGAGGAGTTTGTGAACATTCGACCTTGTCATTCCTTGGGGCGCTCTGATTCCCCCAGATCCTGTTGAGCACCCTTGATAAACTTATAGGTGGCCACCAGATCATCCCTGAGCCTGCACTTTTCTAGGCTGAAGAGTCCCATGGCTTTCAGCCTCTCATCATGAGGCCTGTTTTCCTGACCTCTGATCATGCGCGTGGCTTTTCTCTGGACTTTCTCAAGCTGCTCCACATCCTTTTTGAATTGTGGAGCCCAAAACTGGATGCAGTACTCCAGCTGCAGCCTCACCAAAGCTGAATGACATCCTGGGATTTACTTGAGAAGTATCTATGGATGCAGGCCAACGTTTTGCTCGCTTTACTAGCTGCAGCATCACATTGAAGGCTCATGTTCATCTTGTGGTCAATCATGACCCCCAAGTCTCTTGTCCGTAGTGCTAGCCAGCATAGCACTGCCAAACCTATAAGCATGCTGTGGGTTTTTCCTCCCAAGGTGGAGAACCTTACATTTGTGCACCCAGATCAATCTTTCACTACTTGGGCAATTTTTTCTATCAACATTTATTAATATAAAAATGATATAATAAATAATGCAAGAGGCAAGAATTTCTAAGGGTCATTATCTTTTATTGGACAAACTGTATAGTTGGAATAAAGTTAGACAAGCTTTAAAATAAAAGATATTCTTCATCAGGTCAGACCAGAATAATCCAGGAACAACATAGTAAAGAACACCTGAAAAAGATCCTTGCTTCTTGCATAATTTCCACATCATCCGGCTACAACATCACTCTTTAATACTCTTATTCTAATGAATACTGGAGTAATATAAATGATATACAGTTAGCACAGTCTTTTAGCTGTCACAACTATCCTTGTTTCCTTGAGTTAGGGTTTGTTCTTTTTTTTTTAATTAGGTCAGTCTTTTTTTTTTAATTGCATTTAGTATTAAGCTTCTCTTGAAGCTGCTGCTGCTGCTACCCTATTTTTAAAAAATCTGATTTGCTCACTGAAAGGGGCTTCATTATATGTAGATGCCTGTTAGTAGCACGAACCAAAGGAGGCCCCATTAACAACATGGGCAATGGACTTTGGTCACTGGAAAGCAGACCATATGGTGTAAGCAGGAATGCTGGGGAAGTTAGGAGTATTAGTTTCAAGATGCCTTGGAAGGTCAACGGATGGAAAACAATGGATAAGGTGAGTATAAGACACTAAAACAAAGATCAGATTGACCTGGTAAACAAGTTTCCCTATCTGGTGGGAAGGTCACAATGTGGTATGAACTGGATGTGAATGATGTCACATAAAGATGTTTGATTTGGTGAAAATTGGGGTTCATATGCCCTAAACATGAAGTTGGTTTGATCAGTGTATAAAAGAGGCCTCAGAATCCTGAATACTTTGCCCTGGACTAGGCTTTATTTTATCTTAGTACAATGTTTGACAAATAACCTGATGAGCACCATGCCGGAATGGCGCATGAAGCTAGTGTAGGGGCAGGCAATTATTTCAGGCTGGCAGGCCACTCAGTGAGTATTGGTCAGCTGTCAAGGGCCGCAAGGGTAGCTCTGCCCCCTGGTCACCATCTTGAAACCAGAAGTCTTGCTACTAAACCTTGACCTTTGTCACTGGAAGTTCCCTTGCCCCCAGAAATACTTCTTTTGGGGGCAGGGAGGTGCCATCTTGGAATCTGAAAAAAAAATCATACACTAAAAGTTAGATCTCTACTATAACATACTTTAATTTTATTACAAAAATATTTTTCTCATGATTTGTTTGTGTAGTGTGTATAGAGGCGATTGAAAAATAGCTA
This sequence comes from Crocodylus siamensis, assembly GCF_052110815.1. Taxonomy (NCBI): domain Eukaryota; kingdom Metazoa; phylum Chordata; order Crocodylia; family Crocodylidae; genus Crocodylus; species Crocodylus siamensis. The sequence goes on along the minus strand of NW_028324527.1, from coordinate 15,191 downwards.
AAAAATAAAGTCATACTATTGTATATTGTGTGTGGGTTGGGATGTGGGGTTGTCTGTGCTTGTGCCTGGGGTTTGTGAGGGGATGTGGTTCTGTGGGGGGGTAAAATATGTTGCAGGATGTGTATATATGGGGGCAGGGTGTGGGTATGTGTGGTTTGTGGGGTGTGAGGAAGGGTGGAGGGGTCTGGGGTACCCCCCCAGATACTCCCTGCCATGGCGCATAGCACCAACAGTAGGTTGTGGGCCCTGGTGCTGCACACTGGCAGTGTGCAGCCCCAGCCAGTTCCAGGAGCTACATGTGGCAGCAAGGAATGGAGCCAGGCCAGCCTGCCTCTGGCATGGGACTTCTTGTGGCTCGTGTGTACCTCCCAGGACTCGTGTGCCACTGGGGGGAGGCCCCTGTGATAGATCTGGCTGCCTTCCCTGCCCCCTGCTACCACGTGCAGCTCGCAAGACTCTGCCCAAAGTGAAGGGGAGCCCCGCCTTCTGCTTCCCAGTGGAGTCCCAGCAGCTACATGTGGTGGCGGCAGTGGAGAAGGCAGCCAGCTCCATCACATGGGGCTTCCTCCCAGTGGTGCATGAGTACTGGGAACTGCATATGCTCTGCGGGGAGGCCTGTGTGACGGAGGCGGGCCAGCCTGGCTCTGCTCCTGGCCTCTACGTGCAGCTCCCTGAACTGGCTGGAGTTGTGTGCAGCCACAAGCACCCCAAGGGCCTACCACCTACTGAGCTTCTGCCAATGCTGGTGGGAGCTGTGCACCACGTTGGGGGAGTGGATGGGGGTGGATCACTACAACAACCCCTCTTCCTCACACCGCCCACACACTTGCTCACAGCCTGTCCACCTAAGCTTCATGTTCCTGCCAGCTGCCTTCCCCTGCCCCTCCCCCCTCCCGCTCCTTACTGCTTCCCTACCTGCTGCCCAGAGCAAGCACTGCAGCAGGGACAGGAGAAGGAGCCATTGGAGGCTGGGCAGGCAGAGCAGTTCCCCCAGTGGCTGCAATAGTGGCAGCAGCAGCCTCTCCTGGAAACTGTGCTGGCTGGGCCAGGTCCTTCTGCACGTGAGGGTGGGAGCAAGGTGCGCAGGCTGGATGGGGTACAATTAATTAGTGGGCGGCTGTGGGCTGGACGAAATTGTCTGGTGGGCCAGATGTGGCCCATGGGCCATGTTTTGCCCACCCCTGTGTTTAGTGTCTATTGTATGTGAACAAAAATCCCAATAAATTCTTGTTAGTAAGAATGGGAGCTTGTGGTCTCTTTATTACAACTAAAAAGTTTGTTAGGTGTAGTGGTAGGTATGGTATTACTGGCAGTTTTCTAATAGAGCTGTCACTGACCCTGCCAACTGAGGGAGCCTGACATGACCAGTACTACTTCAAACCTGAGGTCCAACAGGTTCAAAACTCAATATTTTTCTAACAGCTTTTTCTTTATATAGGCTCTTTATTTTCTTTTGTATTATTGTGTAATGTGTTGAAATAGCTTTATTCACTTTAGAACTCTAACCCGTCATTCTGTATATTCATAGGCAGATCCATGGTTTTTAAAAGGTGAGGTGCAAGAGTAGCAACTATTGCTTCAAGGGTGGCTTCACCGCTTGCTCCAGATCCAGACTCCTTGCTCCCCACAGGGGTGGGCAGACCATGCCATATGAGCAGCAGCTGGGGACTTTTTAAAAATCCCCTAATTGGGTAAGTAATCCAATTCCTGTCATTCCCCTCCACCAACCCTCTTGCCATTTTCTCCTTACCCTCCATGCCCAGCACCATCTAATCTAATCCACGCTCAGCAGCAGCTAGAAGGTTCTGGGTAATGTGGGGCCCCTGCAGGACACGTTAGGAAATTTGGTTGTCACACCAGACGACAAAGCCAACATATTTAATGATTTCTTTGCCTCCATTTTCCTAAGCAGGGACCGGAACAGTCACCTCCCCTGCCCCCCCTCAGGCCCCAGGGGAGGGATACCTAGGCCAAAGGTTAGTGAGGAACTATTTAGGGAACTTCTGGAGGGACTGGATATATTCAAGTCAGTTGATCTGGATGATCTCCACTCCAGAGTACTGAGGGAATTGGTTGAGGTCATTGCAGGATCCCTGGGACGGCTTTACAAGCATTCGTGGTGCTTTGGTGTGGTGCCAAAGGACTGGAAGAGGGCCAATGTGGTTCCCATCTTCAAAAAGGGGAAGAAGGAGGACCCGGGAAACTATAGGCCAGTTAGTCTTACCTCGATCCTGGGCAAGCTTTCTGAGAATTATTCTGGCGCATATTCACAAGGGGCCAGCAGGGGAGATCATGCTTAGGGGCAACCAACATGGGTTCATTAGCGGCAGGTCCTGTCAGACCAACCTGGTGGCCTTCTATGATCAGATCACCAAATCATTAGATGCAGGGGTAGCAGTGGACGTAGTCTTCCTGGACTTTCAGAAGGCCTTCGACACTGTCTCTCACCCTGTTCTTATTGAAACTGTGGAGACTGGTCAGGCCGCAGCTGGAGTACTGTGTCCAGTTCTGGGCACCACACGTCAGGAGGGATGTGGACAACATGGAGAGGGTCCAGAGGAGGGCCACTCGCACAATCAGGGGGTAGCAGGGCAGGCCCTATGAGGAGAGGCTACGGGACCTGAATTTGTTCAGCCTCCACAAGAGAAGGCTGAGGGGGGATCTGGTGGCCTGTTACAAACTAGTCAGGGGGGACCAGCAGGCACTGGGGAAGTCCCTGTTCCCCTGAGCACTGCCAGTAGTGACCAGGAATAATGGTCACAAGCTGGCAGAGGGTAGATTTAGGCTAGCTATCAGGAGGTGCTACTTTACGGTCAGGGCGGCTAGGATCTGGAACCAACTTCCAAGCGAAGTGGTGCTGGCTCCTACCCTGGGGGTCTTTAAGAGGAGGCTAGATGTATACCTAGCAGCCTCGCCTGGAAACTCTGCTGGCTGGGCCAAGTCCTTCTGTGTGTGAGGGTGGGAGTGAGGTGTGCAGGCTGGGCGGGGTACAATTAAGTGGTGGGGAGCCAGGCTTTACCAGGGACAACAGAAGTGGCAGGGAGTTCCCTCTCCCTGAGCCTGCTTCCAGACTGGTTGGGAATATCTGGCAGACTGGCAAGAATGGAGGAACCTGCCCACCTGTCACAGCTGAACCTGGCTCCCCATGCAGTCCGGCTGAAGAGGGGTAGAAGTACAGGTTTCCCTCGCTTTATGCTGTACATGCATTTCTGGAAAGTGTCACGTAACTTGAATTTGTATAAAGGGAACCCACTTTACAATGTAAGAAATAGGGATATGTTCTAAGATCTCGACTGTACTGACCCTCAGGCTCATTTCTACCAGTTTTATAAGACAATTTTGCTACTCGCTAACTAGCAGAGAGGTTAGAAGCCATAATGGGGTTGCTTAGAAGCCATAATGGGGATGGCAGCTACAGAAACACACGTCACAGACAACTGGCAAGGAGCACAGATCCACACAGGAGACTATATTTGTTACTCCTGCAACGCACCACACAAAGTAGCTGACTGCGGGCTTCCACCACACCAATTGCATAAGAGTGTATTGACCTCACATATAATGAATTTTTGGTATAAAAAGGGTCATTGCATAAGAGTGAGTTTGCACATACAAAACCCACATAAAGTGAGGGAAACCTGTAGTTCTGGGCTAGGGACAGAAATTACACATAAACCAGTGTAAATGATAGGAAACCAGTTTAAATCTGTAACACAACGGAAGTTCAGTGCAGATGAACTGCTTTCAAAATGGCTGAAACTGGTTTAAGGTAAACCTGGATGGATGTAGTATCATACTTAACTGATTAGGTTAAATTGGTTTATTGAACTGTCCTTGATCCCCTCCAGATTCAAGTTAACTCACAGTCCGCAAGCATCCCAGGATGTGCTGCATGCAGTATCCCCACTGGACTGACCCTACATGCTGGCTCCAGCACATAGGACTAGTCTGTGGACCTAATTCAGCCTGCAGACTGGTCCCATGGTCCTCTCCTGGCTCATGGGTCTGGATGAGTTTGATATGCCTGGTATATGCTGTAGCAGAATACCATCTCAGTCTCTCCCCAAACTCTGCTATTTGACAATTTGGTTACCATGACTACTGCAGAGGGCAGACACCTCTAGCCTCATCAGCTTCAGGTAACCCTGAGTTGTAACCTGAGTTGGATACATTATTAAGGGAGGCAGGAACCAACTCCCTCTGCCTACGTGCCTGGTATCACATACCTGGGTAGGGGCTCAAAATCCCTATTCTATGCATTGGGAGGGGGCTAGAGACTCTGCCAGTCTACCTGGCAGCCATTTCAAATTGGTTGTCTGGCAGCCAACAGTTGCTGGCTTTCATTGGATCAGGTAAATGAGGTCATACGATCTACATAAATTAAGGACTGCCCAGGAGGAGGGCAGCAGCCATGATGAGAACTCTCAGAGAAGCTGAACAATCTGAAACTTGCTCTCTCTCTCGAAACTCATTGCCAATGAACTGCCTAGCCTGTAGAGGGAATTTCCACCTGCCCCTGGATGATACTTGTGAGTAAGCTACTTGAGATCTAACTAGATGATATATAGCTTGCAGTAACAAAGATGCGTAATCAAAGGCTACCATGCCACTGTTTGCTCTAAGGTATTTCTCTGACATTGCTCTACCCCCTGTACCTTATTCCAAACCTACTTCTTTTAACCAGTAAAATTCTCCTTTGTACCTAACATGGGAGACTTATTGGAAGAGCGTCTAGATTATGCCTTGGGATTCCCTTGGTTTGGCTGACTAAGGGAGACCATTTGTCCCAGGAGTACAATCACGGGGGAGCAAGAAGCACCCTCACCATAGAGTGACCCAGAATGGGGGCTACACACCCATGGAAGAAAGACCTCGAAATCAAGAGTTACTCACCTGCTTTAGGAATCCAAACACGGGACAAACAGCACCAATGAAAGAAGCCCTCACGGTTCATCAACCACGCTGATCTACAGCTGGGATTGGCAGGTGACATCACGAGCGATTGCTGGCCAGTGGGAATAAAAGCGGACACCAGCTGGCAGGATGGGGCGGCAGGGAAGCAGTGGAGGCTGCAAGAGCTCTTCACGCTGGCAGCAGGCAGCGCCAGCATGCAGAGGAAGACCCTACCTGGGGAAAAACCTCTCAGTTAGCAGCAACTATAACTCGCCTCCATAACTGTGGCAGGCAGCACTGGCATGCAGGAGAAGATTCTGCTCCAGGAAGATTGACAGAAGTGCAGGGGACAACGGAAGCTCTCTCCACCAGACACCCGCAACCCAGAGAGGAGCTGACCAGGAAAAGGACAGAAGGAAGCCCTCAGGGAAAGCTGAGAGTGGAGCAGCATTGTGGGGTGCAGGCAGACACAGGCACTAAGGCAGGGTGGGAGTAAAGGCAGTTTAGACTGATCTCCCCATCTGATTTACCCGCCCTCTTTTCTTTGTGTATTTCTGTTCCTTTAAGGTTTTTCCAATACCTTTTTTTTTTCCCTGTTTATTTGGTACACCTACAGTGAGGGGATCATGGTGCCACCCTGATACATGGGCTGACTACGAGAATTAACAAGCAGCTGACAAGCAGTGGGAGAGGCATCCTCAAGGGGTGAACCCACAGCAGACCCATGACCCGCAGGAAAGAAGGAAGAGACTAGGATCTGATACTAAAGAGGAACAAGAAGTAAAGATCATCAGGACCAGAGAGCCAACTGCATTAAGATCATGTGTCTCATCAGAGGCTGGTGCATGGAAGGGGTGTAGAGGAGATGGAGCCCCAAAAATGTCCATCAGGCAGGGCATTTGAAATTGAGGGACCTCCAGCGGGGAACCCCACCACTGAAGGTACATTCAGAGTTGTGGCAGGCGAGTTCTGGGGTCTTCTCTGGGGTGACCAAGGTCCCTTTCAGAGGTTGAACGAAGCCTCACCATGCCTACCACCAGGTGCCTGCACCAAGGCAGCGCAGGAACGGACATTTGAAGCAAGATGGTAACACCACTGTTTGTGCTTCAGACTGAGGGAAGCACCCCAAGTTCTTGCAGTGGGTCAAATACCCTCAAGGACTACTAAGCCTGTGTTTCCCAGAAGACGCACGTCCAAGATAGTCCAGATTCTGGCTGGTGGCATCATTACCCCCAGGCTTGCAGGTGTGCTCTAGGAGGGGGGTCGGCCAGATGTGAGGCACCCCCAAGGAGGCACTCAGAGCCTGGAAGGTGATTGGGTGTAGTGAGGTGGGTGGCTTAACACAGGAGTGCCCCCTACTGGTCTGCCACAGATGCCCAGCTCTGTTCCTTGTCTTTAAAGAAAAGCTAAGTATAGAATGTCAACATGCTTTGTGCTCCCTTTTCCCCATATGTAAGATGTGTGTTGGGCAGAATTGTTGCATCTGTGACTTTGCGTATCCATCAAACAATCCTTATCTGTAAAGAGTGGTGTAAACCCAGGAGTCCTGGCGCTGCAGTACAAGCTGTAAATTATTTTCATGGCCTGAGACAGAAGAAGACCTTAACATGCCAGTCACTTAAATAGGGTTGGTATTTGTCCTTGAACTTCTGAACATCTCATGTATCCTGGAGAGTGTTACCCCAGGACTCATGATTCAGCTTTGTGTGTGCCTCCTGTGCCTTTTGGAATTTTGGCATTATTATGCAAATTTTTCTGATGCTCACACAGCCTTACATTTTGTGAATGGAGTTGCGGACCCCTTTGAATTGTAAGTGTGGGTATTCACAAACATTTGGTTGATCATGGTCATCTTTTGCAAACCTCTTAGACAGAGTCTGAGGACCCCTAGGGGTCCATGGACCACAGGTTGAAAACCACTGGTATAATTGGATAAAAATTGTATCTTTTTAAAAGTTTTTCTGTGAAAATGGTACACTCTTATTTCACTGATTTTTGTTTATTTGATAGCTTGGAAGTTGTTAAAAATGCAACAATTAAAATACTTGATGCAGACTTCTGGTAGATCCATTAGTAGAGCAGGCCAACATTTGTTTGAGCATTCTAGTACCCACATGTGACAGGAATTAAACACTTCACTCTTTAAGGTAATTCCAAAACCACTTGTGTTTAAATATGGGAGTGTAGAATGTAGTATAATGAAATGTTTTTGGCCCAAACAAGACTATGTTGAGCCATTTCATAAATGTACTTTAAACCAAACAAGATGTCTAGATGGGAACTTAAGTTAAACAACAAACAGTTAAAAATCTATGAACATTTTATTCTTTAAAAAAAAAATGTCTTTTTAAAAATATTCTTTTCATGATTAGCATATAATTTGATGTAGGCGGTGAAATGCACTGTGTCCGGTGAAAGAAAAAAATGCATAATCACTTCCATGGTTTTTCTCTGATTTAAACAATAATTAACCCGTAATGATGTGCGAAGTTGATTTTGGTGGGTCCACAGGCAATAAGTGCTCTTTGCTGTAGCCCACTACACGTACTGGAGGGAGCACAGAGAAGAGCAACAAAAAGTTTGGTAGATCAACAAGGTTACATTTTGTATGCTTATGGTGTTATAAATTTTGCTTTGTATGATACAGACACATTTCTAAGCATCTATATGCATGGGTGGTTGGTGCCACCTTAGTCTTAGACCAATTCGGGTGACTGGGGGGGGAGGTCCCCCAGCAGCTGATCTTGCTGCCTGGGGTGGGGGGGGGGGGTTACAATCCCTGCAGCCACTTCTGGGAGTGGCTGCGGCCACTTCTGGGAGCGGCTGCAGTGATCGGTCAGTGCTTGCAGGGGGGCACCGGCACTCCTGCCTGCCTCCCTTGCCCATCGCCTAAATGGTGAGTGCAACCGGTCAGGCGGTGCATCAGCACTCTTGGGGTGCATGTGCATCTCTTTGCACCCTCTATGCGTCACCACTGCCAATAGGTGACCAGGAACAGCCAAAATGGATTAAGAGACATGTATGATGGAGGTGGGCGTGGAAACTGTGCTGTCCAAATTCACTGATGACACAAAGATGTGGGGTGGGGTGAGCACACTGGAGGGGAGGTCCAGAATCCAACTAGATCTAGACAGGTTAAAGAGGTGGGCGGATGAGAATAGAATTTAATTCAACGCAGACAAGTGCAAGGTACTGCATCTAGGGAGAAAGAACCAGCAACATGCCTATAGGATAAGGAATACCCTTCTCAACAACAGTTGCTGAAAGGGATCTTGGAGTCATTGTTGACTCCGGGATGGATATGAGCTACCAATGCGAGGAAGTGGACAGTAAGCCTAGCCGCACCTTGTCGCGCATCTATAGATGCATCACGAGCAGGTCCAGGGAGATGTTCCTTCCCTCCTATGCAGCGCTGGTCAGGCCACAGTTGGAGTTCTGCATCCAGTTCTGGGCACCACACTTCAAGAGGGATGTGGCTAACCTTGAGAGGGTCCAAAGGAGGGCCAGTCGCATAGTCAGGAGGCAGTAGGCCAGGCCCTATGAAGATAGACCAAAGGGCCTGAATCTATTCAGCCTCCGCAAGAGAAGACTAAGAGGGTATCTGGTGGCTGCCTATAAACTCACCAGGGGGGACCAGCGGAAAGTAGGTGAGGCTGCATTCCTCTGGGCACCACCTGGGATAACAAGGAATAACAGACATAAATTGATTGAGAGTAGGTTCAGGCTTGATATTAGGAGGCATTACTTTATGGTTAGGGCTGCTAGGTTCTGGAATGGGCTCCCAAGGGAGGTGGTGCTCTCCCCTACCTTGGGGGTCTTCAAGAGGAGGTTGGATACCTGGCTGGGGTATGATGATCCCAACACTCGTTCCTGCCCAGGGCAGGCGGTCAGACTTGATGATCTGTTCAGGTCCCTTCCAACCCTAGAAACTATGAACTTATTTTCTTCTATGAGAAAGTGACAGGCTCTATGGATGAGGGAGAGCAGTGGATATGATATACCTTGACTTCAGCAAGGCATATTTTGATACTGTCTCCCATGACATTCTTATTAGTAAGCTGAAAAATACAATTTAGATTGGAACTTCTTTAAGATGGATAAATTGGTTGGGTAATTAGTTGGATTATTGTGCTCAAAAAGTAGTCCTCAGTGACTCAATGTTTAGTTGGGAGGAGTTATTAAAGAGGGTTTCAAGGACCTGTCTTGGGTCTGGTAGTGTTTAATATCTTCATTAATGATTTGGAAGGTGGGATTTAGCATACACTTAGCAAATTTGCAGAGGACACCAAACTGAGCGGAGTTGCAGACACTATGGAAGATGGGATTAGTATTCAGAAGATCCAGACTTAAACTGAAGATAAGGTCCAAAATTAATCAAATCAAATTTGAAGTTTTATGCTTCTGACTGAGCAATTGCAAGCATAAACACAAATGGAAATGTTTGGCTAGGCCACAGGGGTTGGTAAACTACAGCCCACAGACCAGTCCCAGCCTACAGAGCCATTTTGTCTGGCCTATAGAGATGAAACTTCGGTGGTGTTCAGTGGTGGGGGGCTTCAGCAGCAGCTGTTCTGTCTGTGCTGCTATGGGGAGAAGTGGTGATGGCTCCCAGGTCCTCATGTTTGCTTATCTGTGTCCGATCCAAGTTAGGTCATTCTTGCCCATTACCTGAAAAGGTTGTCAATTTGCTGGGCTAGGCTGCAGTACTGAAGGACCTGGAGTTTTATAGCAGATAGTGTACTGTTATTGTTTATATTCAGCTTACAGTCATCTTAAAAAAATCCAATAGCTCGCTGAGCTGTATTAACATGAATGCTACTTGCAAGTCGAGGGCCATGATTATTTCATTTTATTTGGCACTGGTGAGACTTCATCTTGAGTGCTGTGTCCAGTTTTGGGCACCATACTTCAAGGAGGATGTGGGCAAATTAGAGTCCAGTGGAGAGCAACAAAAATGGTTAGAGGTCTGAGAAAAATAATTTACAAAGAAAGGCTGAAACTGAACTGAACTGTGCTTATATAATAATCTGGAGAAAAGAAGACTGGGGGGGAATTTAAGAATAGTCTTCAAATACCTGAAGGTTGATTTATAAAAAGGATGATGATAGACTAAGTGTATCAAACTAATTCTGGACTGTGTCTAGACTGTGGTGCTTGTTGGATCTAGCCTGGGCTATGGCACAAGTGGGACTGGCAGCAGGGACTGTGTACATAGCCATGCCTACTGCAGCCTAGTGGCTGCTGTTTTGGAAGGGGGGGTTGTGGCAGACCATGGCCCCCATCTCTCAGTAGCCCAGTAGGCCTAAGGAAATTGCTCCATGGGCTGGATGTTTGACAAACCTGTGATAGACTGTTCTGTATGGCTACAAACAGCAGGACAAGCAGTAATGCCCTCAAACTACAGAAGAGGAAATATAGGTTAAATATTAGGGAAGTTTAGGTTAGATATTAAGAGAAACATTTTCACTAGGAGGGTAGTGAAGCACTGGAACAGGCTACTCAGAGGTTATGGAATCTCCATCCTTGAAGTTTTTAAGACCAAGGTAGACCAAGACCCAGCCTTGGCTGTGATGATATAGTTGGGATGGTCGTGCTTCGAGCAGGGGTTGGACAAGATGATCTGAGGTCCCTTCTAATCCTAATATTCTATTATTCTGTGATTTAGGGAGATTTTTCTCACTATGAGGGTGCTTAAGTATTCAAACAGGCCATCCAAAAAGGTGGAATCTCTATCCTTGAACTTTTTCAAGATCAGATTGAACAAAAACCTGGTTGGCGTGATTTAATCAGTGATGATCCAGCCTTGAGCAGGAGGTTGAACTAGGTGACCTCTGGAGGTCCATTCCAGCCTTATGACACATTTAGAAATGAGATTGGTTTCCTCATGCACTTTAATGGATAAGCTACCAAGTGAGTTAGTTATTTGTATTAAAATGTAGTCCTTAGGCAAGGTGAACTAGAAGAGTTCACACTAGTTTGCAGACCAGCCTAGGGAAGATGAAGGTTGTAGGCTATGCTGGAGCACTAGCTAGTACAAGCATTAATTAGCACATGCACTACTCTCATTTGCTAAGGCATTCACCAGTATGGGCCTCAATAGAGCGGTGACTGACACAACTGCTTACACAAGCTGAAGCTGGAATACACATGTGAGACTGCTACAAGAATACAGAATGATACAAAATGCACAGTTCTGCCAAGAAAGGGAGCCAGGTGCATCAAGCATGGGACAGTTTTTTGATACTTTTGCTATACAGATGAAGAAAGAACAGAAACGCATAGATATATGACAGATACAGGGCAGCTTGAGAAAGGAACGTAATATGCAGTGGATTGATCTATACAAAAGAGGAAATGGGAACCTTGGAATTTTTATACTGGCCTGGGGATGTAGTTTTTGCTAATACCTTGACGCAGGCAAGCATAGATTCATGAGAGGGAGTGTACCATGGCTTGCAGATGGTAAAACTCTCTGCGTCTTCATCACTGAACAAACCTGTAGTCTGTCTTTGTGTATGTTGTAATCTTCATACACCGGAGTCAGAAATGAATAAACACTGACTGAATACACATATGAAATACAACAGGATGAGCACGCTGTACCTATCATGTCATTTTTCTTGTTCTCCATGTTTCCTGCACTTCCGGTGACTAATTGGTTACTCACTATGGAGCTTGCTAGCAAATTGGGGCACTCTAACAGAAGCTTTTTAACCTATTTTTCAGATTTTAGTTCGTAAACTTCCTGATGGCAGAGAACTCCGGGGGAAGATAGTGGAAACAGAGGCTTATCTGGGCGGGGAAGATAAGGCTTCACATTCAAAAGATGGGAAGCAAACTCCAAGAAATGCAGCAATGTTTATGAAGCCAGGAACTCTGTATGTGTATCAGATCTATGGGATCTATTTCTGCATGAACATTTCCAGCCAGGGTAAGTAGAGATTGAAACAGCTGTAATGTGACTGGCACAAGGAGTTTTTGCTGTGCAAATATTCTTAGCTTTACTTGCCCTGTAGCAGCCTTTGCCCCCTCTGACTTGGTGCTGCTGTTTTTGTTTGTGACCTGATACATAGAGGCTTTGGCCACTTGAGTTATATAGCCATTAGCAATCTAGAGAATATTAGAAATGCATTACTGGCAGGGTCTGCATGTACTAGACACTACAAATGTGTAGTAAGCAGGGTCCTGTCCTTAGCTGTGGCCTCCGGGCAATACTGAGTATAGATAGTAAATTCCACCTTAGAACCTGAAATATTATATTTGCCAAAATTCTTAGGATCATGTTCTTCTTAGGATGAATTTTCTCAGTTTTGATGTTCTGGGATAAAGTTCAATGTGTGGGATTATGTATACTAGTAAATATTCAAGGTGTGGTGCTTTGTAAACTTGTTCATGCTGTAATGAGGGCAATGGCAGACTTCCTCAAATTAGAAGGAGCTGTTGGCAAATGCAGGGACCATGAGACAGCAGACAACCTGTGATGAGCAGTCACTACAGACAGAATTCTGTTTCCCTTTGGTAAGGGAAAAGCATAAAGCAAGAACCAAATGTGGCCAGATACATAGATAGAAAACTGCCACATAGACCCAACTGGGCAGTAGCAATAAAACATTTTTGGTCTGTTGCTTAACTGTCGGCATTTTGGGGTAATTGGGCACCTTGAATCAGGGGCAGATCTGTGGGGAGAGAGTGGGGAACAGGAGGGGGTTGCACCATGTTCAGCTCTGTGGCACATTTGCAACAACTCTTCAAGCTCACTGGCTTGTCAGCGTGGCTTTTACTGGAGCTGCTGCTTTGGTGTCACTATAGAACCCAAGGTATGAATACTGCTGTGGCTGCTCACTTCCCCTTTTCCCCTGCTGCTAAATTCACTGGTGAGTGAGGAGGTGAACCACAGCAGTGGCATTTACCCCCTCAGTTCTGGAGTCATGGTAACAAGCTAGTGAGCCCAGAGTTCACTGCATAGCTGAAGGATGGTGTGGCCTCCCTCCTGCCCTATTTCCTGATCCACCCATGCTTTGAATTAACTAATTTGTTTACACAAATCAGGGCTCCAGACCTTCCTATTCTTAATAGCTTTGAAGTCGCATGGTTCAAAATATTGATTTTCTGTGAGCTTCAGAAATAATAATGCCATGGGGCATGGAAAAAAGGTGTTGCCAGAATTCATATGTTTGGAGCACCTAGAGACTAAGTGTTTGTACACAAGTGTAGGCAGCCAGTCGGGGGGGTGGGGGGGAGGGGTGTTGGGCTCTCTCTTAGCTCTTTATACAAAGCGACATGAATTAGTGCTCTTGGGGGGGCGTGGGGAGCTCAGAGCCTGTCTGCACCAGCACTGGCCAGCAGGTGGTAGCACTCCTCTTCCCATCCCTGGCCAGCAGGTGGTGACTGCTCCTCTTCCCAGCCCTGCCCCACACCAGTTGTCAACATTTAACAGCAGCTAGGAGGTAGAGGTTCCCTTGCCATGCATCCCCCCCCACCCCAGGTAACCCTGCTGGGGTCTTGTGGGGGGCTCCCTTCTGCCTACCGCCTTGCACGAGTGTCTTGACAGCAGCAGAGTTGGGAGGTGGGACGGGGGGGAAGGGAGCCTGCCCCCATCTCACAGGCCTGGCTCTGCTCTTCCCCCAAGACCCAGCAGGGAGGACCTCATTGTGCAAAAAATGTAACTTCTGTAAATGCCTCAGAACAACAGATGAAATAAAACAACTGGATCTGACCTTTAATAGGTAGCTCTCATGATCAGTTTTAGAGAGTGTGACATTTTTAAGACTCTTAACAATGTCAGTAACCTTAAATTCACTTAGCTGTTTTGGCATCATTACTGTATTACTGACAACGCTTGAAGCACACTGGGGAGCCAAATGGCTGCTCCCAGGGATGAGTAGGACAGCAGGCAGGAAGTTTTATGAAAGTTGAGAAATAAACATGGGCACAGTTCTTTTAGTGAACTGTATATGGCTTTTCATCATTACAGTGAACAAACCTCTAGAAAGAGCTGAAATCCAGCCCACATAACCATGATCTGTGGAACAATTTGAATTATTAAATACCTTACAGTGTGTGTAGATGAAATGAGGGGCATGTGTGCACAACACTTTAAAGCAGGTTGAATGCTTTTGCACCACTTTAATGATGTTGGGAGTTTGCGTGCATCAGTGGCATATTGTGCATTAATTCCAGCTGCTGCCGCACATTTGGTGGCATAATGACTTGGAGGCACAGGAAATTAAAACACCTCGGAGGAGCTTGTTTGTCGCCCTACAGCTGCGGAGCGAAGCACCAGGCTCCGTGCAGCTCAGAGGCTGTGCAGGGGCCCAGGAAGGCAGGCTTCACCAAAGGGGAGGTGTGGGGCATGGTGAGCCTGACCTTTTTAAAAACCCACCACTTCAATTTAGGGTGAAGTAAACCCCCGTTTTGTCTATACATGCCCTAAAATAAAAATTCTACCTCAGCTGATTACTTGGGAACTAAAATAGAATACATTTTCCCTTTTGGCAACAGCCAGCTATCAAACTTCCCATCAGAGGTGGCTGTTTAGACAGTGATGTTTAGACAGTGATGGCAAAATCCTTTCTTTTTTTGAGGGAGCCTTTTGCAGTGATCCCCCAGGACTAGGTTACTCTGGGTAAGGGGCAGTGCATTGCTACAGTGCCCCAGAAGAGTAGTACAGAACAGAGAATGAGATGTGACTGAGTTCAAAGCCCCCTTTCCACCCCTCCTATTTTGAGTGGAGAAAAGGGCATTTCCTCTTTGTGTAGCAGCTCCTTCCCTTGTGAATGTGACCATTAGGCAGGGTGAGGATCTGGGCTCTTCTTACTGGTGTGCAGCCAGAAGTATCAGTTGAATAATCTTACGGTTTGAGTCATGCTCTGAGCACAGGCAGGTTGGGGGGTGGGAACTTGGTTATTCCTCTGCATAGCTTTGTGTGACCTATAACAGTCTATCTTGTTGTTTTGACTTTGGCAGGTATGCAGATTGAGCCAAAAAGCAGAGGAAGATTTCAGAAGTGTGGTGTGACTTACTAGCAGGGTATCTCATGTTTACTTGCAGGTGTTTAACGCATCGGGGTATTTTTTTCACTTGAAAGGGGTATAATTTTTTCTGTGTGGGTGTGTTAATTGGATTCCACTGAAACCCATTTGCAACCTTACCTCACTTTTGACATGTTTATTTTTCCTGAATCTCCTTTATCTGAACAGACAAGTTCATTAACTGGGATCTCTTCTTTCTCAGAATACTTTCCTTTAGAGGAGAAAAATTAAGACAACAGGCAGGAAAACTAAAAACATATTAGAGTG
>NW_028324526.1:0-25000 GCF_052110815.1 Crocodylus siamensis | reverse complement strand
CTGGAGTCCCCCCCAAGGCAAATGCAGGCTACCCTTGAACAGTGGGGGAAAGGTGGACAGAAAGCAGGGTGCATTGCAAAAGCAAGCGAGATCACCCAGACCACTGGGGAGATGCTTGCTATGGATGGCCAGCCCGTCTCAGTTGAGCGGCTAGGGTTCAGGTGGCTCATGGTGCTTGTGGCCCCATCATACCAAATGCCTGCACGCACCACCTTCAGCGAGACGGTGGTGCTCTCTCTGTATCAGGCATGCAGAGAGTACTTGAAGGAGGAGCTGCACAAGGCAGGTGGCCTTAGACTTCACCTTGGACATCTGGAGCAGCTGGGGTGGAGATCATTTATAACTCTCCCTCACAGGGCACTGGTGTGACCAGTCAGGTGGTTGGTGGGCTCTCGTTCAAGCTCAGGTGATAGATGAGTCCCACGTGGCAATAGAGATCATGGAGGCCACGAACCGCTTGGTGCAGGGGTGGCTCATTGGGCAGGGTGAGTTCACCCACAGGTTCATGGTCGCCAACAATGGGGCCAATATGGTCCATGATGCTAACTTTGTTGGCATCCACTGTGTGGCATACAAGTTCCACTTCATTGTCAGGGATGCCTTGGAGGGGGACAGGGCTGCCTGTGACAGTGCCAGCACTGCCAGCAAGCTCATTTCCAAATGCAGGATGGTGGCAAGCTACTTCCACCGGAGCATCAAGGGGGGCAAGATGCTGCAGGACAAACAGGCAGAGCTGAACATCCCACAGCACAAAATCATGCAGAATGTGGCAACTCAGTGGAACTCCACATACCTGATGCTCACGAGGCTGGTGGAGCAACAGAAGGCCATCCATAAGATGGCTTTGCTTGGGGAGATTGGGATCAGTGGCCTCCTTAACAGAGCTGAGTGGGATATCATCTCCCAGATCTTGGTGGTAGATACACCCAAACAGTCTCATCTGTGGGCAACAGAACAAGGAGCAAGAGTCTTAAGTTGCAGCAAGGGAAGTTTAGGTTAGATATTAGGAAGACTTTTCTCACTAGGAGGGTAGTAAAACACTAGAACAGGTTACCCAGAGAGGTAGTGGAAGCTCCGTCCTTGGAAGTTTTCAAAACCCGGCTAGACAAGCTTTGGCTGGGGTGATATAGTTGGGGATGGTCCTACTTTGAGCAAGGGGTTGGACTAAATGACCTCCTGAGGTCCCTTCCAACCCTAACTCTCTGATTCTATAATTTCAAAGGAGAACCCTGTAGGTGGGTCTCAGAGTACTTCTGGGCGAACAGCAATTTTAGGACCACTTTCCCAAGCATATCATGTGGCGTAGAGGCTTCTGCAACAGCATAATGTTTCATAAAGGAATGAGTGGAGCTGCCCTATGGATAACAGTTATTAGTTATATTATAAAGGGATTCTATGGAAGTAGCTGGGCTCTGGTGAGATGCCCCTTTACTTCTGATGGGAGGTATACCCTGATAATCTCATAACGTAGCTTTATATAGATCAAGATCCACTGAGATAACCTCTGGGCTGATATGACTGCACCTTGCAATCTCTTTGCTATAAATCTGAGAATCTTTCTGAATGGCTTTGTTCTCTGAAGGTAACAAGCTAATGTTTTCTTCACGTCTAGAGAATGAAACCTCTGCACATAAGGACTGAGACTTTAGGAAGAACACCAGTAGATTAATCTGCTGCCCCAGGTGAAAGTCCTTGACAACCTTGTACAGAAACATGGGATGACCTGTCCCCAGAGTTACCTGATCTGTGTAGAAGGTAGAGAAGAGGGGATCTGTCTTGAAAACTTTACCTTACTCGCTTTCCTTGCTGATCTAATTGCTCCCTGGAAAGTTGTTTCCACAGCAGGTGGACAGCTCATTACCACAGGTTCATACAGCACTTTTAACAGGAATTCCAGATTCAAGAGGGAACAAGATTCAAGAGACCCAATTCCACAGTGGGACTTTAGCTGAGGGAAAACCCAAATGACCCTTTAGGACTCTGAGGACTGTTGAGTGGGAGAATACATGTTATCACTCAACTAGAAGGCAGAAACTGACATGAGGCAGACTTTAAGGTTATTGTTCTGTAATTCCAGGAGATAATGTAATACATCTGGAACAGCAGACCTGTGTTTGTTAATTTTCCTTGCCTGGCACCAGGATAAGAAACTAGCCTATTTTGCCTGGCACATACATGTGGTTGAATGCCACTAGATAAAAAATGTTATTTCCAAGTCCAAGACATCTTGGCTTTGTCTGCAGGAGCCACCCAGAATCCAGGTTGTTAGATGGGAGAACTAGAGTTAAGATGCAAGACCTTCCCTTCTCCTTGTGTTAGCAGGTTTTCACTCAATGGTATCAGTCTGGGATCTTTCACTGACAGGAACGGTAGATAAGAAATCCCGATAAGAAAACTGTCTCAACCATGTGGAGGCAATGAGTATTATGAGAGCTCAGACCTGTATCACCTTGCAGACTACTGGCAGGATTAGAGAAATGGAAGGAATATATACATGAGACTTCTCAACCATTGAATCATGAATGCATCTGAGATGGAACCTGAACTGAGCCCTCCCCTGGAACAAAAGAAGAGAAGTGTTTCCTGTAGACTTCATTTGTGAAGAAGTCTATGGTAGGAGGAAACCAGTTCACAAATATGACCTTGAGTATAGAACTTTTAACCTCCCATTTGTAATGTAAAGGTCAATCTGCTTAGGTGGTCTGCAGGTATGTTCTGGAACTTAGGCAAATGCGCTGTCAACAACACCAACAGATATAACATGATCTATGCACCACAGGCTGCTCTCATTGCTGCACTGGTGGAGAGATTTGGCACAGCCCTATCTATTGATAGAAAACATTGTGGTGGAATTGACAGTTATGATCTGGAACTGACACTAGCAAATGTGCTGGAGAAATGGCATGCAAGCCTTCTTTATAGCTCCAAGGTCCAACATGTTGATACAGTTATAACTCCCTTCATGACCAGAGAGCCTAAACCTAAGGATCTCCCAAGTACACTCCCAGACATTCAGAGAGGAGTCCATTACTATAACGATGCTTGGAAGGAATGGTATAAATTATATTTTCTTGCTCACCTTACTCTGATCTTCCCACCATGTCAGTGAGGGGAACAGTGGTCTGGATACTGCAATCCACTGATTCAGAAAATCTTTTCCTGAATAGCAGCTTGCACACAGCCAGGCCTATAGAAACATTTAGTCTGACAAGCAGCATATCCAAAACTGCAGGAGTCTATGTTCCCTAGTATAGACAGGCATTTTGTTAGGCATCCCTCAAACAACAAGATAAAACTCCCTTGGTGCTTAAAAGCAGTCTCATGGGAGGAGTGACCTTGCAGACTTTGAGTCAAGACAAGTCCCTGTGAATTTGAAAGTGTTGGCTGGGGACACAGTAGATTTCTGGTAGCTGACAGGAGTCCCAGTAACTGGATATGAACCAGCCTCCCTGATATGGTGAGAGTAACATTGCTGCCAGAGACCACCTGGAATATGAGTTTGCAAATCAATGCACTGAGCTTTCTTAGACCCAAGTGTGGTTGCCAACCACCCTTTTTTTTGGTACCAGGGAGTAAGTACTGGAAAAAAAACCTTTCCTCTAAAATTTGGGATATATTCAGTGTCAGTGACAGAAACGAGGATATATGCTCCATGTTTGGCAACACAAAGAGAATCTCTACAAGGGAGATGTGCCTCAAGGAAGTCCTTCTATGCATCAGGACATTCCTAACAGGAATGGAATAAATACGCTCTTGCTGCCAAACCATCAAGCAACCAGGTAATAAAATTAATTAAGTGCGGGAATGGGTCACATATTCTGCTCGTCCCAAGCGAGCAGGTTGAGGAGCAGAGGCAGGAGAACGCAACACCCATACTGCTAAGTGTCAAAGCGCCCTGAAAGCAGGGGTTCTGTATCGGGTTGGTGCTCTTATAATGGTCTTGCTGGATGTTTGTAATAATGTGGAATTACTGAGATTGGGGAGAAAGCATACTGTACACGCTTTTGCACCACAGTATCAGAAAAGCATCAGAAAGGGAAACAGAGGTGACCCTTTGTAATCTTCTCCATCACAAACACATCTATTTCTGGTAAGCCAAACACTAGGAACTGTCAAGAGAGGACTGAGTCTGTGATTTCCTACTTGTGGTGGCCTGACATAACTGTTTAACAAACCACTGTCTCATAATGAAGAATGAGCTGATGAACCCTGAAAGGTTGATGTGGTGGCAAATAACATTGCATCCAGATAGCTTCTACACTGAGCAGAGAGGGTCTGATGCCTCCCTGCTTGTTTCTATAATACATGGACATGCATAGTTATTCCTAGCTGTAAGTGCAGCCCCAAATGAAGGGCAGGGATACTTAGAAAGCCCAACTGACAATCCTGAGCATGTTTATGTGGAAGGCCATCTCCTCACATGCTCTTGACCTGCAGATGCCAATACATGTCTCTTCAACCAGTTTGGGAGTGTCTACCACCAATGAAGCCAAGACTGAAAGAGCAGCCCTTTGAAGGCACTGCAGGATTCTTTCTACCAAGCCAATGATGGTAGGACCTTGTCAAGAACAACCAAGGCATTCCAAAATAATGCCTCCCTGAGAGGTAAATTGACTGTAGCTAGGCCCTGTAACCTCCTGAGATCTGGCATGTGGTGCCATGATGGTGCAGGATGCCATATGGCTACGTAAGAGACAAGGTCATCAAGCACTCCTTCAGATGGGGGATCAGTTTCCTTATCATGTGGAAGTGCTCCTGTAGGAGAAGGACCTTGGCTGACATTGCTTCCAGAGTAGTCTCTATGTAGTCTGGGTTTGAACCGGTATTATAACCGGGTTTTTTAATCAGTTTTTTGTATCAGTTTTTATCAGTTTTTTTAATAACTGATGACTTGCAATAGAGGCCAAAGGCAGGACACAGTCCTGGGCCATAACAAAGCATAGGTATCACCTGTAAAAGTGGATGGCTACACAAAAATAAGCATAAGTAGTGTAGCCCTGTAGTCCATTAAAGAGTAGAAGGGTCTTGTCCATTTTTACAACTAAATAGGAGAGATCTTCCATGGAACTCTG
The DNA here is from genome assembly GCF_052110815.1 of Crocodylus siamensis. Lineage (NCBI taxonomy): Eukaryota > Metazoa > Chordata > Crocodylia > Crocodylidae > Crocodylus > Crocodylus siamensis. Next base: position 19,928 of record NW_028324526.1, on the reverse strand, counting down.
GACCTCTTATGGAAGCCGGAGCCCACTAGTTACAAGGACCTTCTCATGATTACAAGAATGGCCATGGAAGGCAATGTCACATTCACTGCATCCGAGCAACTTTCAGGGCCATTATGATCATGAGTTTTTTTTATGATGCAACTGAAAGGAAGCAGTCTCCAGAAGTAGAAGGGAGCACATTCATGATTATATGGTCATATAATCTAGTCTTATCTGGCCAATATGGCTTGATAGTTCACAATATAGAATTGTCAGTTTACAAAGGAGTAGACCGTCTTGTTGAAGACGTATAGATGCCTGGGAACTTTCTCTCAATGTCAACTTGGTGTGTCCTGACCTTCTGTTTGCCACTGTCATCACTGGCAAGAAAGGAGTGGGGTGCAAGTAGAAAAAATCTGTGCCCTTCTCAGTCCATTTGTTGATTGACAAAGCTGATATGTGAGAATTCCAAATTCTGAGGGCTAGCCTTGTTAATTAGACTTGTTACTGCTTTCTAAAGTCTGGCCAGTAGAAGATATCCATAAGCCAATGATTCTCAACTAAGGTGCCACAAGATCCTTTATTACTCATATCAGTAATAAAGGATATTTAACTCTAATCGCTTCAGCCTTATAAGCAAACATTGCAAAACGATTTACTAACTTTGGATCTGTTTGCTGTAAAAGCCAGATTAATTTCTCTGTTTGAAAAAGGTATCAATTTCTGCAAGAACGGTAATAAATAGGTTCTTTTTATGTTATTATATAAAGAACATTCTAAAACATAGTGGATAGTATCTTCCAAAACTCCTAGACAGACTGGGCAACATCTTTTATCCCTTGGAATGGAAAATCTATATTCAGCCACAACAGCTGTGGGCATCTGTTTGGTCCTGAGTCTAGTCAAAGAGGATCGCCATTTATTAGAAGAAGACATCAGAAGATGACTGAGAAACGAGATCTTCCACCAGATTGCTGAGATAGAGTGTGACAAAAAGAAAGCAAAAAAGGCCAAGACAGATAATCTGCTTCAAACAGCAGACTGTAAAATGTTGGTACTATATGGTGGAACTACAAAAGAAAACAGAGAAATGGAATGCTGTGAGTGCAAGGCCCTGTGAAACAAGCTGGGTAAGAAATTCCCAAAACTCAGGGTTTGGGTGAAAAAAAAGGGAAAGGATAGGAAATATAATGAAGAGAAGCCAAAAAAGCAACAAAAAAGCAAAAGCAACGGTACATATGATCTGGCAGTAGCTAGTCAACAAAAAGTTGCTCCAACTCAGCCAGACTGTTGAACTGAAGAGGGGAGCTCTGCTTGTCATCCCTTTGGTACAGGGGCAGGGAAGGGAGGGCCTGAGCAGCAAAGTATACTAAAGTAAATAAGTCTCTAGTCAAAAGGCTCATGGGCTGAAAATATGCATATGTAAAAATGTGTGTGTAGGTAAGTACTCAAAGGACAACTACAAATTTAATCTTCCAAAGGCCCCAAACCAGCAATATTTAGTTGGAGGCCACTCCCCCCCCCCAGTAATGCACAAACCTGACTGCCAAAAGGCATGGAGGACAGGGAAAGCTTGTATTTTGCTAGTTTCTCATTTCCTACCTTGCAAACATGCGGAGATCCTCTGGGTTCTGGGCAGCAGAGACATTAAGAATAGCTTCCCGCTCGTGTTCTGACAAGCTTGCTAGCAGGTTCTCGGTCATCCGTTTATTTAATGGTGAATCCCCACCAGGTATCAGCTCAGCACTGGAATTATCCATGCTAGGGCTCGTGAGTGTCATATCATCACTACTGGCTATAAGAGGGAGAGTAAGAAGGTAAAGAATCCATATCCCACTTAACAGGGTGATACAAAGAGAACAAACTTAGCAAACACTGTTGTTTGGTGTTCTGGGAATACTGCTGGATATATAGATAGCCAAACAGAGCACAAGTAGTGAAAACTTTGGGTTTTCAGCATCATATGTTAGATTTGATAAGAATGCTTTCCCAGGAGTTACCTTGAATCATACCCTTAAGATGGTCTATGGGAAACTGGTAATTATAAACTTTTCCAAGCAAGCCATACAAATCTGCAGATATGGACACACGTTCATTTGAGGCACTTCCAATCCCACTCCAATTTGAAGTGCTTTGACATCAAGCAAATGTAAAAGCTCTGTACTGCCAAAGCCCTTCAAAATGATCCTGGAAGTCAGGCCGTGGCCCAGCTCTGCAGCTAGGAGGTGAAGAACAGAAAACAGTACGCCTTCAGGCTCCAGAGACCAATCAGAGAGCAGAGGAGAGTGTTGATTGTCTGCCTGTCCCAGCAGAAGCGCTCATTCACACCCCTCCTCCCATTGGCTTGGAGTCCCTTGCCACTGTGGATCTAATCAGTTTCATTTTGGGAGGGCTAAACAGTTTTGCGACCACCATGGGGAGCCAAAAACAGGCCACCAGAATCCTGCCCTGAATCCCTGCTCCAGCAGTATCAGGAGGTTCTGTCACTCCTGTCGTACTCCAGGCCCACCGGAGCATTTCTATATTCTATTCAAAGTTAATTTGCCAGCTACAATGCAATGGCATAGAAGGACAAGCCATCATAACCAAGGCCCTAAAAGGGCACCTCCTTGAGATGTGCTACCTGCTTTGCACTCCCAATACCCACATGCCCAGCAAGGACAGCATCATATAGCTGAAGGCCAGCCTTCTGTGGGATCACCTGAAAACAGTACACCAGTGCTTCTGGTCTAGGAAAACGAGCAGTAACAGGTGGGAATGCATAATTCTGGGGATGTGGGATGATAAGCAGTGGCAGCAGACCTTTCAGATGAGTTAGGTCACTTTCATGAAGATCTGTGCTGAGCTGACCCCATTGCTCCAGTAACAAGGCATCCTTTGCCATGACCACTGCCATCTGGAAGTTGGCAACCCCCAATCTCTAGTTTAGGGCAAATCACTTTGGCATAGACAAATACACAATAAGCTCAGCCATATGGGAGGTGGGCTGCGCTATCTAGAAGGTGCTGGTAGTGTAATCTCTCCACCTCACTAATCCCCAGCAAGTCATTGCTAGATTTGTTCACATGGGCTTTCTGAACTTCATTGGAGATATTGATGCACCTGCATTGCCATCCTGTGCTCTGTCCACCACAGTTCAGAGCATATCAACCATAAGGACTTCTTCTCCATTGTGCTTCAGTACACTGTAAACCACTGAGGATGGTTTACACCCCTCACTGCCAGCTGGTAAAGAATGATCCACAATGCCTGAGGTTTTAGAATATCCAACCCAATGCCCCTGATGACTCAGGGTGGGGATGGAGTGGAGAGGCTGACTGTGGAACTACCAACATTGAGTTGAAAGGAATGACTGCTCCTATCCTCCTAATTGGGGCTGATATACGTGCTCCTCCCATGATTCATAGAGCCGACACAGGACCCTTGGATACCAAGAAAGAACTGTTCAATTACCAGCTAATCAGCTGCCACATAATCTCTGAGTGCACCTCTGAGCATGACAAGGCATGCTGTAGGTCACTGGGAGTATACCCACATGCAACTGAATGTTACCTACCCCAGATGGTTCTCAGACTGCATCCTTCACAACATCTGTGAGGGCAAGGGGATGTTTTTTGGGTTTTTTTAGAGGCCAAGACAGAGGAAGTTTGGCACGCTGGAGGCAGCTACGCAACACCACAAGCCAAGCCTCTGTGGCACAGCTACCACTGCTGTTACAGAAGTCCTGGAAAATCACTTTCAGAGATGCCAGGATGCAAAGTGAGAGTGGGGCATGACTCAGCGAGGGCTGAACAAAGCATAGGGCACAATGTTCTCTCTTTTGTACCAAAAACCCCTTTTATTAAACAGTACACGCAGTCAAAAACCTATATTTTTTCTTAAGAGAACTCATAAATGAGTAATTAATTAATTGGGGTGTGCATAAGAACTGGCAGTGCTGTGTCACTGTGGGTTTGTGAATGGGATGTGATGGCATGTATCCAAACAATGACACCCATAAGAACTGGGGTCTGTTCAAAAGGCCCCCAAGAGGGATTTGGGCAGCATGTCCTTGGTGTGGACTAGGATGGGAGCAAGCCTCCCCATTGACCCAATGGGCTGAATGGGCTTGGGTCCCAGGATGCTAACCATTCCTTGGATGTTAACTGACTAAGAATCTATGAAGTGGAGGAGAGCTGCTCCAAACCTTAATACCCCAGAAAGTGAAGTTCTGAAAGTCTGGCTGAAGTAGGGGTAAGGGATGCAGATCTTGGAGCCAGAAAAGGGGGGCAAAATGGGAACATAGAACAGCCACAAAAAGGCAGGTCTGGCTTGTGGTTGGGACTGTGCCCAAACCTGCTGACTGCTGCCCTGGTCTCAGGCCTGTTACAAGGGCAGGGGAAAGCTCTGAGCATAGAAACTAATGGGGTGTAAGGGAAACACACAACCAGCAGACCATGGAACCTACAGTCTCTGATTCTCCACCATGTCTGGGCTGCTAACTTCCAGAGGACTCAAGTAATGATCTCAGCAAGCTGTCCATCTTTGCTGAAGCTGTGACGCTGCATGTTTCCCAAGGCAGAAAGCTGACCTGGCATCAACATCACCTATTAATAAAGTGTCAGATTTGGATTCAGTCCAAATCAGGGACAGAGATTCGATTTATTGATTCGGATCAGTTCCCAATTTGATTCAGTCAAATCCGAATCCGAAGATTTAATGCTGATTCGGAGAATCAGCGATTCAGACATTGACACAGCTTTAAAAGTTTTTTCTTCACACCTTGAAATAGCAGGCGCAGCTCAGGATCGCTGCATGTTGGGGCTCATGCAGCGTCCCACAACAGAGGGTAGACCCCCACGTGCTTGGCGGCAAACCCAGAAGGGGACTGTAAGTACTTCCACTCCACTTCTGGGTCTGCCAGGGAGAGTGCTAGGAGGCCCCCCTGCACTCTCCCAACTCAGCCACAGGGTGACCCTGGGTGCCCCCCCCCCCAATACCCAGGAGGCACCAGTGGACCTGGAAGTGGACTGAAACTGAGTCTGGTTGATTTCCAGGTCAGCTGTCAAGCATGCAGGGGAGCCCCCACGCTCCTGTGGGACACTCCATGTGCCCCAGCATTGCAACATTCACGAGCCTCCTGCTACCTAGAGGTACATAGAAAAAACTTTTAAAGCTGTGTCTATGTCCGAATCTCCGAATCTTTCCAAATCTCTCCAAACTGATTTGGAGGGTTCCGATTTGATTCAGAGAGATTAAAGGGTCCTCTGATTCGATTTGGACGCAGAGATTCAGGCACCCAATTAGGCTGAATCTCCACCAAACTGAATCAGGGACCAAAGCTTCGCACAGCCCTAGAGGAGACCATAAAAAGGTGTGTCAACACCATCTCAAGTTGCAGCATTGTTGGTTGTAGCCATGTTGGTCTAAGGCCCTAGGCAGGCAAGGTCCTTTGGGTAGATGTGATAATTTCTATTAGACCAACAAAGTAGTTGGAAAAAAGTCCTTTGCATGCTCTCAGGCACAAACACCCTTTCTTCAGGCAATGGAAGACTCTGCTGATGTCATGAGTTTTCCAAGGTAAAAAAGAAGCTAAAGTAACAAAGAAGTCTGTGAAGATGCAAATGAGTAGAAGTTTGGCAAACAAAGAGCAGAGATAGAGGGGGAGAGGGGGAGGAGGGGAAAGTGGATTTATGACACATTACAACCTGCCTGACATCTAACACACCAGGTAATCTGCCTATTAGCTGACCACTTGCTTTCCTTCACACTTTTCCCTCCTCACCTCCTTCCCTCCCAACTTTACCCTTTGTCTTCCAAACTTCTGCTCATTTGCATCTTCACAGACGTCGATGCACCTTGTTACAGTCTCCTCCTCTGCTAGGAGTTATGCTGATGCCCTGGTGACTTCAGCCCCCTTCCTCCCCAGACATTATGGTATGAAGTTGTGATGATACCTGTCTAGCACGGGTGGGCAAAATATGGCCCGCAGAGGGACATTTTCTGGCTTGTGGTGGGTCCCTTGGTCTCACCTGGTGCAGGTGCTCTCTGGTCTGTGGTGTGTCCTGCTGCTCCCTGTGCATGCAGGATGGCTGGGGCGGTTCCACAGCCGGACTGCCTTTCTAGTCCAGCTGTGGAGCCAGCCCTAGCCCAGGTGGTGGCAGCTCCTTCCAGGTGCCACTGTCGCTAGCTCCAGCCCCGTGGTACTGGCAGGGAGCAGCACTCAGTCCAGACCCTAGCCTGCCCCATGCCCTTTCCGGACTTGGTCTGTAGACTACCTACAGACCAGCCAGAACCTGCATGCACAGCCTCAGCTCTGGCCTGCCCCAGACTCGCCCACCCACACTGAGCAGTGGTAGCAGCTGGGCAGAAGTTGCTGCTCAGTGTGTGGGAAAAGCAGCCCCTCCCCTTTGCTGCTGCCAGGCCCTTCTTGCTGCAGCCACCAGGAGCCTGCACCTGGGCTGCCCTGCAGCTCCTCTATACTGTCACTGCTGCCCTGCTGGGTGGCCTTGAAGTGGCAGTGATGGTAGTGGAAAGGAGCTGCAGGGTAGCCCGGGCATGGGCTCTGGGTGGTTGCAGCAAGGCAGTGGTGAGGGGGAGGGACAGCTTTTCCCGCCCCCGCACCGAGCAGCAGTTTCTGCCTGGCTGCTGCCACTGCCTCTGTTCAGCATGGGTGAGTGATCTGGAGCAGGCATGGGCAGGCTAGGGTTGGAGCTGTGTGCGCAAGTTCCAGCTGGTCTGCTCCAGCTGGGATGAGTCCAGAGTGGGCATGGGGCATGTCAGGGCTGGGAAGGAGCCACAGGGCTGTTGTGAGAGGGGAAGGGGAGGGTGCTGACTGCCCTGCAGTAGCTCCCCAAAACTGCCTATGTGGCCTATGGGACCAAATAATGGTCTGCCTCTGCTCTATAGCCTCCATGCTTGAAGTGCTTCAAACATCGCATCTGTCCATGCCCTATGGGGGGGTGGTTTTGAGACATTTAAATCCCACTGATAACAATTTTGGTTTGAAACACCTCTTCTCACAAGTAATTTGTTAGCAAACTCTATCTTTGCTATTTCTGGTAATGGAAATTCATGCAGATAAAAGCTTGTGCATATGGATGAGCGCGATGGTCACTGCTGCCCATGGTATGGGAAGTAGGTTTTAGTAAAGTAACTTGAGAAGAGTGGACCAAAAAACATCTTATCAGGATGAATGGACAGGTAGGCTGGACTGGACTGACTGGAAAGAGCTGGAGGGGATTTGCAAAAAGAAGGTACATGTATGAGCTTTAATGGCCTTAAGGCCTTTTTTTCAACCAAAGGGTGACAATGATCAGCTAAGAGGCTGGTAAACATGACTTGACCTATCAAATTCCGCTGCAAGGACCTGATTATAAAATCATGTTAGCTAAGATGCACATATTTTGACAGACTACTGACACTTCTTTCAAGACATGGCAAACCGTAAACTTTAAAACAAACTACAGATATTTTTCACCATGGAGAAGGAGTTATGTTCATACTTGGGGAACCAAAGCTGAGGGCATTGGGAGTGCTCAGACTTCTGCCTCCAACTCTAGTGGTAAAGGGCATGTCTTCATCTTGGGCTCGGAAATCCTCCTCAATAAGGGGCACCATCAGGCAGACATATGTATGGAGCTGAATGAGAAGCCGATGCTGAAGCATCCAGATCACCATCTGTATAAGCTGAGTCTGCAACACAGAGACAGAATTTCAAGCACCCAAGAAGCAAAGGAAAGCAATACACAAGGCACATGAAGGCCTTAAGATCCTGCACAGATAAGCACAGCAAAAATGCCACAGAGAGGCAGGTGGCTCTTCTCACCACAAAGGGGCTACCCTACTGCCACCCCTTGCTGGAGCTGCTGCATATTCTGTGGCAAAGCTGGAGCCACCACCACTACATACCCTGTGCCAGCACTGAAGTTGCCACTACAGCACAGGGCATGTGACAGTAGCCAGAGCTTCAGCAGCATGGGCCATACAGCATGAGCTAGAGCCATCACTGCTGCCATATACCCTGTACCTGAGCTGGAGCCATTGCCACCACATATCAGAGGTGCAGCCACATGGCCTGGGATGAAGCTGTTGTCACTGCAGCCACTGTATGCCCCAAACTGGAGCTGTTGCCACTGCATGCTGAAACCACACTGTGCCCCAGGTAGGATCTGGCCCTCAAGGAACCCTACAATCCAGATCCAGCCCAGGGAACAAGGTGAATTTAACACCTCTGTCTGACCACTGATTCTCTATGAGGGGGCTGCAGTGTTAGGTGTGCAATGTCCTGCATGTGATTCACAAGATAAACCCAGGTTTATTACAATAACCAAGATAAATTATAAAATTCAGCTCCTTCTGTGAAAAAATTAAGTTTATTTCCTACCTATGGGGACTTTTTACCATCTTGTACCATCTATACTTTTCCCAGAGCATGACAAAGGGACTTTGATCTTGAAACCTTGCGGAAAAGGACGATTTTCTTGTGATTTCCCAGTTGGTGTAATAACAGGTATCATTTTGGAGCCAAGTATTGCAGGTTTATGACAAGCATCTTGAGTCCAATGAGAGTGCCTTGAGTCTCAAAAAGCTGGGAACCACTGGGTTAGACAACACTTGTCTAGAATGGTTAGATAGGAATGATTCCCCCTTGAGCAGATGACTTTTTGAGGTCCCTTTCAGTAATATATTTCTATGATACTGTGATGGCCCAGGAGGCCTATTACAGTCTTACGTTTCCTTTAAAGAGACCAATTTATTTGTCAGTAGGCCAAAGGAAGCTCTCCACTTCTTAAAAAATGAGAGATCTGCAGTCTCTAAGACCTTATGCCTTGCAGAACAAACAGCAGCAGAAGTAACAGTCTTAAAACAGATGCAGATTTCAGCCCCAAACTGGTTGCAGTTATGAATGATGGACCCCTGGCAGACTTTTAAAGACTTTTAAATGTCTCAATGCATGGGAAGCCCTGCATTGGAGACCAGTTAGCTCTCTGGTGTCAGGCAGCCCACAAATGCATTTAAATTCCTGGTGTACAGGGAGCCGGTGATCAGGGAGCCACTTCCTGCTCCTAAGCTCTCTATGTATTTGCAAGTTGAAAAGATATAAGGCAGCCCAGCTTGACGCAGCTGCTCCCCAGTGCCTGGTTTCTTGATCCCCATCAGATGCACAAAATGTGAGGAATTTTATCCCAGATCCCAAAAATCATGCAGTCTGGCAGGCTGGATCTTGATTCTCTAGCATGGAAGGAAACAATTTGGGTTCTGGGATAAAATTTTTCAGATCCCATTACCTGGTTAAACTAACATCTGTCAGGCCTGGGAGATGCCCAGAGGAAGAAGGGGCACATCTGCATGAGGCATTTACTGCAGAGTTGACTAATTAGCTCTGCAGTAAACATCTCAGCATCTACATGTGCAGCCCTATACGGTCACAGGAAGCTAATAAACTCCACAGCAGGACAGTATTTGTAAATACAAGTACTATTCTGCCACGGAGTTTTTTACTCCATAGCAGTGCACAGGCAGATGCTGACACAGCTGGCTGGGGCACAGGGGTGCTTCAGTGTAGGGGCTGCTTGCTGGCTAGCCCCACACCAGAGCACCCTCATGCCCCAGCCAGCCCCTCCACAGCCGGGTTGGAGGAATCCCAGGCTGGCAGGCTGACCCCTCCCACATCCCCAGATCCCCTGCCAGCTGGGACTGCTCCGACCCACCTCAATGTGCTGTGTGTGATCTCAGGCACATATGTAAATGTGGCACCTAGGCACAATAAAATTCAACACAATATGTGCCAGAGCTTAGCGTGCATATATGCATGTGTAGACATGCCCAAGCAGTACAATAGACTTTTAACATAAATATGTTTAAATAGCCTTTAAACATTCCCTCCATATGACTCAAAGAACGATTCTATGAATTTTTTAACCAGGAGGAACAATTAATATTGGGATGATATTGGCTCACCAATATTTAATCTCTTTTATAAAGAGATAATCTGTCCTGGTTTAAAGATAGCTTTCATTCAACCACAAGTTATAAATTTGATGTGAGGATTACTGAATAAGAATTTATGGCCTGTACATTATGGCTTAAAATCACTTAAAGAACATGTGAACTTTGACAGCATTTCCTCCTAAATCTGAGCTAATATTAAGACTTTAGCATGCCATGGAGTTCATGCCCTGGAGTTTGAACCTAAAGAATCAGTGAAGTGTTCCAATAGCAAAGTTCAAGGTGCAGAAAAAGGACACTATAATAATCAGGGAAATGGTGAGCTGATCTTCTGAGAGGAGACATGAAAGAGCTTGTTTTGTTTAGCCTAGAAAATGAAGGATAAGAAAAAAAGAGAGTGCTCTTTATAAATACATTGGTGGAGAGGAAAGGGGAGGAACCAGACAGTGGGAAAACTATGTAAAGCTAAAAAAAAGTGTCAACATAAAACCAAATGTGCATTACACTGGCCTGTAATAGGACAGAAAGGCTTCCCTCACAAAGGAAAGAAGCTACAGAGTCACTGAGCTAAACTCGCTTGCTATACCTGCACCTAACAACAGAGAGAGAGTTGCTTTGGGATAAGTACCTCAGCAGTGGAAGTGACTTGATAAGGCTTTTGTGGGAGCTGGTTACTCTGGGTGTCATAGAATCATAGACAATTACGGTTGGAAGGGAACTCAGGAGGTCATCTAGTCCAACCCCCTGCTCAAAGAGGGACCACCCTAACTATATTATCACAGCCAAGGTTTTGTCTAGCCAGTTCTTAAAAACTGCCAAGGATGGAGATTCTACAAACTCTCTGGGTAACCTGGTCCAGCATTTTACTACCCTCCCAGTGAGAAAGTTTTTCCCAATATCTAACCAAACTTCCCTTGCTGCAACTTGAGAACATTGTTTCTTGCTCTGTCATCTGCCACCACTAAGAACAGTCTAGTTCCATCCTCTTTGGAACCCTCCTTCAGGTAGTTAAAGGCTGCTATTACATCTCCTCTCAGTCTTCTCTTCTCCAGACTAAATAAACCCAGTTCCCTCAGCCTCTCCTCACAAGTCATTTTCCCTAGGCCCCCAAACAATTTTAACTACCCTCTGCTGGATCCTGTCCAATTTGTCCACATTCCTTCTATAGTGTGGGGCCCAAAACTGGACAGATGTGGCCTCATCAGTGCTAAATAGAAGGGAATAATCACTTGATCTGCTAGCAACAGTCCTACCAATGCATCCCATTATGCTGTTAGCCTTATTGGCAACAAGGGCACACTGTTGGGTCATATCCAGCTTATTGTCCATTGTAACCCCCAGGTCTTTTTCTGCAGACTGCTGCCTAGCCAGTCCCCAGCCTGTACTGATGCATGGTATGGGATCTGTTCTAAGTGCAGAAGTCTGTACTTATCCTTATTGAACCTCATGAGATTTCTTTTGGTCCAATCCTACGATATGTCTAGGTCTCTCTGAATCCTAACCCTATGCTGCAGCATATCTACTACTCCCACCAACTTGATGTCATCTGCAAACTTGCTGAGGGTGCACTCCATCTCATCTTCCAAGTCATTGATGAAGATACTGAACAAAACCGGTCCCAGGACTGACCTCTGGGGCACTCCACCCTCTGAACCCAAAGATCCAGCCAGTTTTCTATCCACCTAACAATCCATTCACCCAACCTGTATTTCCTTAGCTTGCCCACAAGAATGTTGTGGGAGACTGTATCAAAAGCCTTGCTAAAGTCAAGGTATATGACATCCACTGGTCTCCCCACCTCCACAGAGCCAGTCATCTCATCAGAGAAGCTAATCAGATTGGTCAGGTGTGACTTGCCCTTACTGAATCCATGCTGACTATGTCTGATCACCTTCTTTTCCTTTAAGTGCTTAGAAATGGATTAATTGAGGACCTGTTCCATGACTTCCAGAGACTGAGGTGAGGTTTACTGGTCTGTAGTTCCTTGGATCCTACTTTTTCCCTTTCTTAAATATGGGCACTATATTTGCCCTTTTATTATCTGGGACCTCTCCTGATTACCATGAGTGCAAAAATGATGGTCAGTGGCTCTGCAATCATATCAGCCAACTGCCTTAGAACCTTTGGGTGCATCCCATCCAGCTCCACAGATTTGTATATGTTCAGCTTTTTTAAATAGTCCCTAACCTGTCCTTTTCCCCTGTTGACTGCTCACCTCCTCCCCAAACTGTGCTGCTCGGTGCAGCAGTCTGGTAGCTGACCTTGCCCGTGAAGACTGAGATGAAAAGACACTGAATACTTCAGCCTTTTTCACAAGATTGCCTCCCCCATTCAGTAAGTGACCTAAACTTTTCCTGATCCTACTCTTGTTTCTGACATACTTGTAGAAACCCTTCTGGTTACTCTTCTCACCCCTTGCTAGCTGGAACTTCAACTGCACTTTGGCCTTCCTAACTTCATCCTTGCATGTCTGAGCAATACTCTTATTTTCCTCTGTAGCTGTTTGTCCACTTATTAGCTTCCTGTTTGTGATTAGCTCACTGAAGAGCTCCCTGCTAAGCCAGGCTGGTCTTCTGCCATACTTGCTAGTCTTCCTGCACATCTGGATGGTTTGTTCCTGCACTCTCAGTAAGGTTTCTTTAAAGTACAGCCAGCTCTCCCTCAGACTGGCTCCCCAGGGAGTCCTGCCCATGAGTTTCCCAAGAAAGCCTAAGTCTGCTTTTCTGAAGTCCAGGGTCCTTACCCTGCTGCACCCCATTCTTCCTTTCCTCAGGATCCTGAATTCAACCATCTCATGGTCATTACTGTCCAAATTGCCATCCACTATACTACATTCCCCACCAATTCTGTCCTGTTTGTGACCAACAGGTCACGAAGAGCATGACCCCTAGTGGGCTTCTCCAACACTTGCACTAGGAAGTTGCCCCCAACACTCTCCCAAAACTTTCTGGATTGCCTGTGCACTGCTGTATTGTTCTCCTAGCAGATGTCAGGGTGACTGAAATCCCCCACAAGAACCAGGGCCTATGATAGGGAAACTTCCACTAGCTCTTTGAAGGAAGCCTCATCTTGAAGAAAGCCTTATCTGATCGTGTCTGACCGGTGCTTGAGTGTTTGCCTAGTGTTTTTTTGTGGTTGCCCACCTGCCCCTCTGGAGTGACTGATTGACAGAACTTGTTTTTTATAGGGCTGGTTCAGTTAACTGAAGGGTAGAACTAAGTTAGGCAGCCTTATAAGGCGGCACCCGCTTGCAAACAGCATAAGCAGAGAAGGCAGCAAACAGAGAGGGAGTCTGCCCTAGAAGGGAACCTGGGAGCAGGATAGTATGTGCATGTGGGGGTGGGGAGTGCAGGTGTGTGTGTGTGTGGCGCGCGTGTGTGTGTGTGTGTGTGTGTGACCACCTGTCCCTAATGAGGCAGGACAGTCCTGCAGTGGGAACCTCAAGTTCCAGCCCCAGGCTCCATGATTCTGGGAAAGCATTTATTGCAGATTTGCAGTGTCATGCAGGGACCAGGGAACATGTGGGTTTCTCCTTGCAGGCTGGCAGTGTTCCAGGATGCAAGGGGTCATTTGGGGTTGCCAACAGTGCAATGCAGGGGGCACCTTGTGCATGTGTACGCCTGCAAACATGCACATGGATGGGAATACAGCCAGGCAATATAGAGAGCAGCTCCCTGTAGGTAAGTCTATGGGAGAAGGGGGGCAGATTGAGATCCCCAGTGAGAGAAGGAGTGTGGCTGGGGGTGCTGCCTAGCCAAGGCTGTGTGTGGAGCAGGACAGGGCCATGAACGGCTCATCCAGGGGGCACAGGGCATGGGAGGAGGGGTACAGCTCCCAGCCACTGCACCCATCCTTCAGGGGGAGCATGTGCCCCCAAGATTTATGCACAGGGGAGAATGTCGGCTGCCCACTGCAGCCTCAGGGCTCCCCACCCCGCTGCCCTGCCCCCAGGGAGTCCCGCACTGCCATAGGGATGTGCCTCCTGCCTGACCAGCAGCAGTGAGGGAGGCAGAGGTGCAGAGTTGTGCCCCCCACTGCTGAGCGGACAGGGGGCATGTGGCCAGTGCAGGGCCCTCTGGAGGCAAGACAGCAAGGCCACAGTGGGCACCCTGCATCTGCTCCTGCCCCCACCCTGTTCAGTTCTGCTCCAGCCATGCCATCAGCAGAGGCTGAGGGGGAGAGGTCGGGAGGGGAGGCGGGCATGTGTCCTGCCATTACATTTTAAAAAGGTGGTCACCCTAGTGTGCATGCTCAATGTGTGGATTCTGTGGTGCAGTTGTTTTTCTTTTGAGGTTTTTGGTTTGTTTGCTTTGGTTTGGTATGTGTATTTTGTTTAGGTATCCTCCAGGCAGTACAAGACAATCACAAAGATAGGCTGGATCAGTAGTTATCAACTGCATAGGATATATCATGTTCATGTTCCTCCCAGAGCATCAAGACCAGTTCATCCACACCACATGTAAGCTGATGTCTGCCCTGGAGGAAAATATTCAAAGGCTAGAAGCACAAGTATCCACACTACATTACCTTAAGTAAAAGGAAGATTACTTGGACAGAAGTTATACACTGTTGGTACTGGAGAGGCCAAAAGGAAAAGAGAAATGCAGCATGTGACTATTTGAAGAAAGAGGACCCCCAGAATTCAAGAGGAGCAGACTGAAGTCAGCAACCACTTTCAAGGACTCTGAGGTGGAAAATCTGAGGGAAAGAGAGAAGACAGGACATATGCAGGCAGGATGCAGAGGACTCCAGTCTAGAGAGCATAAAAAGTAGGGCCCCACAGATGGGCAACTCTAGGACCACTGGAAAAAGAAGAGAGAAGAGTGGTGATGGTTGGTGACTCCCTTCTGTGAGGGACACCAATTTGTTGTCCAGATTTGGGGTCCTGGAGCCCAAATTCAAGACGTTACTGAGAGACTGCCAAAGCCCTCATACCACTGCCATTTCCTGCTTGTCTACGTAGGCACCAATGCCAGGAACAACACTGAGCAGATCAGAGGCGACTACAAGGCTCTTGGCAGGAGGGTTAAGGAGCTGGGATTAGAAGTGATGTATTCATCAATCCTCCCCATGGAAGGAAAGGGCCCCGACAGGGACCATTATATTCCACAAATAAACATGTGGCTAAGATGGCAGTGTTGCTGTAGCAGAGCACTAGGATGCTCGCTACTAGTAATAGTAATAAGGACAGCTGCCAATCAACAGAGCAGCACAGGTGAGGGTTGCAGTGGCAACTAATGTTGGGCAGCTGGCTAGAAGGGGGCAGGGCCTGGCCTTTATAAGTGACCAGGCTGAGGCCAGAGCTAGTTCCCTTCTGGCAGCCTGAGGTGTAGGAGCTTTGCAGAAGAGCCCAGCAGAGCAGAGATGCAGTGATGCAGCCTGAGCACCTGAGGGGCCGCAGCATGGTGAGGGCAGAGAGAATCCTGTTGGAGATGCCTCTGCAAAAGGGCCAGTTTGGGCCTGGACCCTTATGTTATAGCCGGTAGGCTTATTTTGACTTAGAGCCAGTTGGCTAGTAGTTTGCTTTGCAGTAGGGCTGTTTGTGTGAATACCGGAGGACCGGGTGAGGCTGTAGGGGTACGAGGAGGCCTCATGGGAGCTCCCCAATGATCCAGGGGTTCCTGGTGCCCAGTAAGGACACAGCAATTGGCGCCATAGCTGGCACAGCGGGTGAGTGCCGGAGAGGCGCGGTGTGTGGGGTGTTGAGACCCCAGCCCGTGAGGGCGGTATTTTGCCCAGTAGGGCATATGACCCAGGAAAGCGGTCTGGGGCCAGGTAAGGCTAAGGCCACCTGAGCCCCAACCACGGGAAGCCCCAGGAAGTGCGGGCAGCGCGGTATAGGCCCCAGGGAGCGTGTGCAAGCGTGCGGTAAGAGTCCGGGACAGAGGCTGGCACACAAGAGCAAGCCTGGAGGGCAGGTTAAAATAAGAGGCTCCAGGGTGAGCGACTAGCATTCTACTGACACTAAGTCCCAGAGAAGGGCGAGCGCACGGTAGAAGTCCTGGAGAGGGGCAGGCATGCGAGAGTAAGCCTGGAGAGGGGCAGACGTGCGGATAGGGGTCTGACTGATAGGAGCTCGACAGAGCTGAGTGAGTGACTAGGGGCCCGGAAAGACAGAAGCCCAGGAGGGGCGAGTATATTGGGCGCGCATACAGAGAAACCCCAGAGAGAGGGAGTGCGCATATCGAGAGACCCCAGGTAGGGGCGAACATATGACACAAGAACATCCAGGAATAGCTGTGAGGCTTGGGGCGTTCTAAAGGGCAGGTAGGAGGCGCACATAGCTCTTAAGGCTGGGGTGCACCAAGTCACCCCATACGGAACGGGGAATAGTTCTAGCATAAGACTGTGTATTAGGGGATCAATGGCAGCCTCCCATATAGAACCAGATATCATCAAAGACGTGGCGGGCGAGAGAAGAGGGTGCTGGATCACCTACTTGACACGGTAGGGGGGTGCTAGGGGGATCACGGCCGCCCCTGCGCCCCACCCCGTGACAGTTGCCATGAAGGTTTTGGATTTTTTAGTAATGGATGAGTGTTTTGGGGAGGAAGCAATCAAGAGAACTACTCAACAGTTTATTTGCCTCAGTATTCACAAAAAATTAGGCTGCAGCTAGATGCCTCCTGAGGATAATTTGGATGTGGAAAAGGATAAGGTGAAGGATAAAATAACAAAAGAAACAGTCACAGAACTTTTGATGGGTCTGAATGAATTCAAGTCAACAGAACCTGAAGAACTTCATCCCAGGTACTGAAGGAACTGACAGAAGACCAGCTAGCCACACCTCAAGTTACTGGACCATATCCTAAGGAAAGCCATTTGAAAGCATCTGGAGGAGGAAAGGCTGATCACAAGCACCCAAGCATGGATTCACAAAGAACCAATCCTATCAAAAAATGTGATCTCCCCTTCTTTAACAAAAGGTAACTAGTGGGGTGGATGAAGGGACTGCTGTGGATATAGTGTATCTGGACTTCAGCAGGGCTTTTGATAAGGTCTAACATGACTTCCTTATTTATAAGTTGCAGAAATGTAGGCTGGACAAAACTACTGTAAGGTGGATAGATGACTGGCTCGATAGCTGCAAGTAAAGGGTAATTAATTATAAATGGATCTGTCAGGATGGCAGGATGTTTTGAGCGGAGTCCCACATAAGGGTCTTTCCTGGGCCCAATGCTGTTCCATGTATTTGTTAAAGATCTAGATGCTGGAATAAAGAGCTTTTTGAGAAACTTGACAGATGACGTGAAACTGAGAGACTGCAAATACATTAGAGGACAGGACCACAATTCAGAAGGGTCTTGATAGATTGGAAGCTTGGCTGGAGATACAAAGATGAATTTCAATACTGAGAAATGCAAGGTGCTTAAACCTTGGGAAGAGTGTCAAAAATACAAAATGGGTGACATCTGGCTTGATGGCAGCATTACGGAGGAGGATCTGGGAGTCTTCGTGAGTTGGACTCGAGAGCAGCGAGAGAGACATGAGTGAAAGCCTGCTGCGCCCCCACTCCCCTGAAGCTCCCCAAAGACCCCAAGCAGCCACAGAGCCCCCTGCCAACCCCCAGCACAGCCGGAGGCAGGCAGGGCCTGTGGTGGGAGGGGGTTAACTCCTGAGTGAGTGGGAGGAGGCAGCTGAGTGGAGCCAGGCCGGGTCAAGCCCCACCCAGGCCCCTATTTGGCCCAGCCCCCCGGGGAGGGAGAGAGGTGGGGGGGTACTCACCAGTCCCCCTCCAGTAGGGCAGGGCCCCGCTTTGCCTGAGAGCAGCTTCCCCGATTGGCGGGCCTACTGCGCATGCATGCAATTTAAAAGGGCCCGCCAACAGCAAAAAAGCCCCATTTAGGCTCCGGAGCGGCCGGAGAAGTGTGGGTGAAAGCCCGCTGAGCCCCCGCTCCCCCCCAGAGACCCCATAGCAGCTGCGGAGCCCCCCGCTGATCCCCCAGCACAGCCATGGGTAAGCGGGGCCCATGGTGGGAGGGGGCTAACCCCTGAGTGAGTGGGAGGAGGTGGCTGATGTCCGGACCAAATTTTGAATGTATGCTGGCAACACAAGAGTTAAGTTTGATCATGCGCAGACAAGCAGGCAAGGCCTATGGAAAATTCCACAGCGTGCCCAGCATGTGCCCCCTGGGTGACTTGTTGGTTTGTCAATCAAGCGTGACCTACTTTTCCACCATGTGCATGCTCAGTCATATACAGACTCTAATCAGAGGCATGCTCAGTTTGGCTAAGAGCATGACTTCATAGAACCAGACAATTCTTCAGAGCAAGCAACCTGATTGGCCACTTGGTTGCTATAAAGGGCTTGTGAGCCCCCACCTTGGGGTTCTGGTTTGCTCTGTCAGTGTGGTGGTGGGTGTGTGAAGGGAGACTGTGCTTGATCTGTAAGCAGAGGCTGTCTTGGCAGGGACTGAGAGACAGGGAGAGATCGATCCAGAGAGCAGAGGCTGCAGCTGCAGGGACTGCTCTTCTGGAGGGCTTCAGGCCCACCAGTCTCCTCCTCATTGCAAATTGGCTATTCGATTCCCCTTCATTCTCATATTGATCTCCTGGATACCAGACTGAATTTGGCACCGATCCTGACCACGATTCTGATCAACCTGACTCACTTTGACTATGGCTTCGTATCACCATACCCAGCACAGACCTCAGCATCACTCTTTATCGACCTTGGCACTGATCATCCGTTTGTCCACCTTGGACTGGCGTCACACCGTGTTACAGTTTTTGTTGTTTGTTACCCCACCTATGAGATGTTGACCAGCCCTGGGACTAGTGAGTGGGCAGCCGCACCTAGCTTCGGCTAGAAAGCAAGGGCTCACTCAGGAACCCCATGGGCCAACAGACCCCTCCGTTGTTTGTTGTTCATACGTTCTAACTGTAACCAAAGCAAGTGTCTCTGCCTACGCTCCAGAGCGTAAGTCAATAAATCTAATTTACTTTGAAACCGAATGAGTCCACGTACCGCTCAGACTCCTCGCCGCCAATCCCACCCGTTCGTTCCGAACCGCTCGGCCCAATGTGACCTTGGGGCCCTGTTCCCTGACAACTGAGTGGAGCCAGGCCAGGCCTTGCCCCGCCCAGGCCCCTACTTCACCCAGCCCCCTAGGGAGCCACGCGAACAGGCTGCGCAAACAGGCCCACTATTCTGCCGGCATGTGAGTTAGTGCAGAGTTCACGCAGGAGGGTGCGCAGGAGGGCCAAAGACCCTGCCTGCGAACACCCCAGGGTAGACAGTCCCAGATGTAGCCAGCCTACCAGAGGCACGACACAGATGGGCACATGCTTCACCCCGAGGGTCCCCGAGGGCTCTGCAGCGCCCCCCCCCCCGCACCTCAGAGACAGCCACCCACACGGAGTCCATGGTTCCGGGCTCCATGCAGACAGAGCCCCTGACTCTCAGCTGCACGGGCTGCCTGTTGCTCTTCCAGGCTCTGAGGCCTGGGAGCGTGGCCACCTTCCCTTGTGGGGTCTGCTTCCTTTTGGGGTCTCTGGTGCACCAGCTGGAGGAGCTCCAGGCCACAGTCCAGAGACTGCGTGCCATCAGGGACTGCGAGCAGGAGACTGACTCCTACTGCCAGGCCCTTCTCCCCCAGGAGCCAGAGGATAGATCACAGTCTCCCTCCAGGACAAAGGAGGACTCCAGGACTTCCCAGTCTGCCCAGTCAGGGGCATGAACCAAGGTGGTCAAGGGCCCTAAGGCCCACCACACCAAGGCCCCTGCCCTGCTGGAGCTTAACAATGGGTGCGCACCTCTTGCTGCTCCAGCAGAGCCTGGTGAGTTGCCAGCTCCCACACGCAACACAGGCTCAGTTGCAGCTACCATCCCCGCTCTCCCCAAAACAAAACGTAAGGTGTCTGTTGTGAGAGACTCCATCCTGAGGGGGACTGAGGGGGCAATCTGCTGCCCCAACCCCTTAGCCCAGGAAGTCTTCTGCTTCCCGGAGGCCCACATCCAGGACATTGCAGAGAGGATCCTGAAGCTTCTCCAGCCCACAGACCACTATCCCATGCTC
>NW_028324525.1:0-1323 GCF_052110815.1 Crocodylus siamensis | reverse complement strand
AAGGTTAAGAGTCAAGGTTAAGAGTCAAGGTTAAGAGTCAAGGTTAAGAGTCAAGGTTAAGAGTCAAGACTCTGCGTTGCTGTTGTCAGTGAAAGTATTTCCCTGTATGAATTGAGCTAAGTTCTGTAAAGAACTGTGAGGTCTCTCTGAGGCCAGAAGTAGAAACCTTGTGCAGCCGCCCCGAAGACACCAGATTTGTTCTGTGTGCTCTTCAAAGGGGAGCAAGGTAGAAACTCTTAGAGTGTGAATGTTTTTCCACGGTAAGCGTTGACCAAGGCTGAGACTAAAGAAATGCTCTTGAACCTCGTGCCTCAACGCAGAAATTCCCTTGTGTGAATTGAGAGTATGAATTGAGAAATATGAGCCACTGACCAGGTCTGAGACTAAGGTTGGGTTCAGCTGCCCCAAGGCTGTCCGGAAGGGCAGTTTTGAATGCAAGGGGGCCCAACTGGAACCTCGTGACCCAGTGGACAGGTTTACCCTTTCCCTACCCTCATAAATGAGCTGTGTCTAACCGTGAGTAACTGCATTGTGTGCTGTTATTGCAGTGGAGTCTTGTCTTTGGACATTAGCCACAGCATCTCTATGCCACTAGCAAATCTCACAACCTAACCGGACACCCTGAATAAGCCATTCCTGTATGAAAGACCTGTGTGAATTGAGTTTAAAGATATGGGGAGCGGAGTGTCTAAAGACATACCGGCTCCGCCAAAAGGGACTCCAGCATTGTACATGTACACACACTATGGCCATAAAAGTTGTAAGTTTCTAGACAAATGGAATTGGTATACCAGAGATGATTTTAGCCAGCAGTTTCCCCTGGAGGGAACATTTGATTTAAGTAATATTGTTCATCTCTGCAGAGACCTTGAGTTAAGAGGTAGTAATATACCACAGACTCAGTGGGACACATTTTTTGATTGGTATGAAGAAGCTTTCAAAAGACATCAAGAATCTCAAGTTTGGAGTCTTAAGGACTCCCAAGAGAAACTAAAATTGCAGATAAAAGAATTAAAGCAGAGAGGTGCATCAAAAGGGGGCCCCCCATAAATAGTACCATCAGCACCAAAACAACTTTATCCACAAATAACTGAGAATGAATCTGCAGAAGATGCAACTGATTTTCTTAATGTGCCACCCCCATATCAGTTCCAGGCACAATCTGAACCTGAAGAAGTCCAAAGTAACCAAACAGACTCTTCCGGCAGCATCAGCCCACCTCACCAGGAAACTATCACTCAACAGCCGTCACCTGCCCCCAGGGCATGCTCACGCCCACCGAAGACATGACGTCTGTCTCCTGAAATCTCAACTCCCTTCTCT